>NW_027276082.1:0-45083 GCF_030028105.1 Mobula birostris | reverse complement strand
GTCTAAGCATTGCATGCACTGAAGATAACAACTTTTTTGTGTTGATGTGTACAGCAATGAAAACAACTTTCAAACTACTCATAATCATGTGGAAACACCCTTAGGTTAACTTCCCACATGATTCTGAGATGTCTGAAAGTTCTTTCATACCTGTGAACATAAAGACAAAAAAGTTGTTTCTCAGTGCATACAATGCTTTTACAATACAAATACTATACATTTTCAATTCTACTCAAAAGTCCTGATTGCAAATCTAATGGAAACACCTTAGGTTAACTTCCCACATGTTTCTGAGCTGTTTGAACGTTGTCTCATGGCTCCACACATCAACACAAAAACGTTGTTAACTCAGGGCATACAATGCTTAGACAGTACAAATGGTATACATCTCAAATTTTACACCAAAGCACTTACTGCAAACCTAATGGAAGCACCTTAGGTTAAATTCCCACATGATTCTGAGATGTCTGAAAGTTGTTTCATACCTGTGAACATGAGATAAAAAAGGTTGATTTCTCAGTGTATAGAATGCTTTGACATAAATGTAGTATAGATTTCAAATGTACTCTAAAGTCCTGACTGCAAACCTAATGGAAACAACTTAGGTTAACTTCCCACATGTTTATGAGTAGTTTGAAAGTTGTTTCATGGGCTGTACACATCAACACAAAAAAGTTGTTATCTCAGTGCATGCAATGCTTAGACAATAGAAATAGTATACATTTCAATTTTACACCAAAGCACTTACTGCAAACCTAATGCAAACAAATTAGGTTAACTTCCCACATGATTCTGAGATGTCTGGAAAGTTGTTTCATGGCTCTATTCATCAAGACAAAAAAGTTACTTTCTCAGTGCATACTATGTTCTGACATTAAGATGGTATAAATTTCAATTTTCCAACAAAAATGCAGAGTGCAAACCAGATGGATACATATTAAGTTAAGTTCCCACATGTTTCTGAGCTGTTTGAAACTTGTCTCATGGCTCTACACATCAACACAAAAAAGTTGTTAACTCAGGGCATACAATGGTTAGATAATACATAGAGTATACATTTCAATTTTACACCAAAGTACATGCTGCAAAACTAATGGAAACAACTTAGGTTAACTTCCCAAATGTTTCTGAGGTTGTTTTGAAAGTTGTATTATGGCTCTGAACATCAGACAAAAAAGTTGTTTTCCTCAGTGCATACAATGCTTTTACAATACAAATAGTATACATTTCAATTCTACTCAAAAGTCCTGATTGCAAACCTAATGGAAACACCTTAGGTTAACTTCCCACATGATTATGAGCAGTTTGAAAGTTGTTTCATTGCTGTACACATCAACACAAAAAAGTTGTTAACTCAGGGCATGCAATGCTTAGACAATACAAATAGTATACATCTCAATTTTACACCAAAGCACTTACAGCAAACCTAATGGAAACACCTTAGGTTAACTTCCACCTGATTCTGACATGTCTGAAAGTTGTTTCAAACCTGTGAACATAAAGATAAAAAAGTTGATTTCTCAGTGAATAGAATGCTTTGACATAAAAGTAGTATACATTTCAATTGTACTCAAAAGTCCAGACTGCAATCCTAATGGAAACACCTTTGGTTAACTTCCCACATGATTCTGAGATTTTTGAAAGTTGTTTCATGGCTCTGTTCATCAAGACAAAAAAGTTACTTTCTCAGTGCATACTATGTTCTGACATTAAGGTGTATACATTCAAATTTCCAACAAAATGCAGAGGGCAAACCAGATGGATACATATTAAGTTAACTTCCCGCATGTTCTGAGCTGTTTGAAAAGTTGTCTCATGGCTCCACACATCAACACAAAAAAGTTGTTAACTCAGGGCATACAATGCATAGACAATACAAATGGTATACATCTCAATTTTACACCAAAGCACTTACTGCAGACCTAATGGAAACACCTTAGGTTAACTTCCCACATGGTTCTGAGATGTCTGAAAGTTGTTTTCATACCTGTGAACATGAAGATAAAAAAGGTTGATTTCTCAGTGTATAGAATGCTTTGACATAAATGTAGTATAGCTTTCAAATGTACTCTAAAGTCCTGACTGCAAACCTAATGGAAACAACTTAGGTTAACTTCCCACATGTTTATGAGTAGTTTGAAAGTTGTTTCATGGCTGTACACATCAACACAAAAAAGTTGTTATCTCAGTGCATGCAATGCTTAGAACAATACAAATAGTATACATTTCAATTTTCCACCAAAGCACTTACTGCAAACCTAATGCAAACAATTAGGTTAACTTCCCACATGATTCTGAGATGTCTGAAAGTTGTTTCATGGCTCTATTCATCAAGACAAAAAAGTTACTTTCTCAGTGCATACTATGTTCTGACATTAAGATGGTATAAATTTCAATTTTCCAACAAAATGCAGAGTGCAAACCAGATGGATACATATTAAGTTACCTTCCACATGTTTCTGAGCTGTTTGAAAGTTGTCTCATGGCTCTACACATCAACACAAAAAAGTTGTTAACTCAGGGCATACAATGGTTAGATAATACATAGAGTATACATTTCAATTTTACACCAAAGTACATGCTGCAAACCTAATGGAAACAACTTAGGTTAACTTCCCACATGTTTATGAGTAGTTTGAAAGTTGTTTCATGGCAGTACACATCAACACAAAAAAGTTGTTATCTCAGTGCATGCAATGCTTTTACAATACAAATAGTTTACATTTCAATTCTACTCAAAAGTCCTGATTGCAAACCTAATGGAAACACCGTAGGTTAACTTCCCACATGATTCTGAGATGTCTGAAATTTCTTCATACCTGTGAACATAAAGACAAAAAAGTTGATTTCTCAGTGAATAGAATGCTTTGACATAAATGTAGTATACATTTCAAATGTACTCAAAAGTCATGACTGCAAACCTAATGGAAACACCTTAGGTTAACTTTCCACATGTTTATGAGTAGTTTGAAAGTTGTTTCATGGCATTACACATCAACACAAAAAAGTTGTTATCTTAGTGCATGCAATGCTTAGACATACACATAGTATACATCTCAATTTTACACCAAAGCACTTACTGCAAACCTAATGGAAACACCTTAGGTTAACTTCCCACATGATTCTGAGATGTCTGAAAGTTCTTTCATACCTGTGAACATAAAGACAAAAAAAGTTGTTTCTCAGTGCATACAATGCTTTTACAATACAAATACTATACATTTCAATTCTACTCAAAAGTCCTGATTGCAAATCTAATGGAAACACCTTAGGTTAACTTCCCACATGTTTCTGAGCTGTTTTGAACGTTGTCTCATGGCTCACACATCAACACAAAAAAGTTGTTAACTCAGGGCATACAATGCTTAGACAGTACAAATGGTATACATCTCAATTTTACACCAAAGCACTTACTGCAAACCTAATGGAAGCACCTTAGGTTAAATTCCCACATGATTCTGAGATGTCTGAAAGTTGTTTCATACCTGTGAACATGAAGATAAAAAAGGTTGATTTCTCAGTGTATAGAATGCTTTGACATAAATGTAGTATAGATTTCAAATGTACTCTAAAGTCCTGACTGCAAACCTAATGGAAACAACTTAGGTTAACTTCCCACATGTTTATGAGTAGTTTGAAAGTTGTTTTCATGGCTGTACACATCAACACAAAAAGTTGTTATCTCAGTGCATGCAATGCTTAGACAATAGAAATAGTATACATTTCAATTTTACACCAAAGCACTTACTGCAAACCTAATGCAAACAAATTAGGTTAACTTCCCACATGATTCTGAGATGTCTGAAAGTTGTTTCATGGCTCTATTCATCAAGACAAAAAAGTTACTTTCTCAGTGCATACTATGTTCTGACATTAAGATGGTATAAATTTCAATTTTCCAACAAAATGCAGAGTGCAAACCAGATGGATACATATTAAGTTAAGTTCCCACATGTTTCTGAGCTGTTTGAAACTTGTCTCATGGCTCTACACATCAACACAAAAAAGTTGTTAACTCAGGGCATACAATGGTTAGATAATACATAGAGTATACATTTCAATTTTACACCAAGTACATGCTGCAAAACTAATGGAAACAACTTAGGTTAACTTCCAAATGTTTCTGAGTTGTTTGAAAGTTGTATTATGGCTCTGAACATCAAGACAAAAAAGTTGTTTTCTCAGTGCATACAATGCTTTTACAATACAAATAGTATACATTTCAATTCTACTCAAAAGTCCTGATTGCAAACCTAATGGAAACACCTTAGGTTAACTTCCCACATGATTATGAGCAGTTTGAAAGTTGTTTCATTGCTGTACACATCAACACAAAAAAGTTGTTAACTCAGGGCATGCAATGCTTAGACAATACAAATAGTATACATCTCAATTTTACACCAAAGCACTTACAGCAAACCTAATGGAAACACCTTAGGTTAACTTCCCACCTGATTCTGACATGTCTGAAAGTTGTTTCAAACCTGTGAACATAAAGATAAAAAAGTTGATTTCTCAGTGAATAGAATGCTTTGACATAAAAGTAGTATACATTTCAATTGTACTCAAAGTCCAGACTGCAATCCTAATGGAAACACCTTTGGTTAACTTCCCACATGATTCTGAGATTTTTGAAAGTTGTTTCATGGCTCTGTTCATCAAGACAAAAAAGTTACTTTCTCAGTGCATACTATGTTCTGACATTAAGGTGGTATACATTTCAAATTTCCAACAAAATGCAGAGGGCAAACCAGATGGATACATATTAAGTTAACTTCCCGCATGTTTCTGAGCTGTTTGAAAGTTGTCTCATGGCTCCACACATCAACACAAAAAAGTTGTTAACTCAGGGCATACAATGCATAGACAATACAAATGGTATACATCTCAATTTTACACCAAAGCACTTACTGCAGACCTAATGGAAACACCTTAGGTTAACTTCCCACATGGTTCTGAGATGTCTGAAAGTTGTTTCATACCTGTGAACATGAAGATAAAAAAGGTTGATTTCTCAGTGTATAGAATGCTTTGACATAAATGTAGTATAGCTTTCAAATGTACTCTAAAGTCCTGACTGCAAACCTAATGGAAACAACTTAGGTTAACTTCCCACATGTTTATGAGTAGTTTGAAAGTTGTTTCATGGCTGTACACATCAACACAAAAAAGTTGTTATCTCAGTGCATGCAATGCTTAGACAATACAAATAGTATACATTTCAATTTTCCACCAAAGCACTTACTGCAAACCTAATGCAAACAAATTAGGTTAACTTCCCACATGATTCTGAGATGTCTGAAAGTTGTTTCATGGCTCTATTCATCAAGACAAAAAAGTTACTTTCTCAGTGCATACTATGTTCTGACATTAAGATGGTATAAATTTCAATTTTCCAACAAAATGCAGAGTGCAAACCAGATGGATACATATTAAGTTACCTTCCCACATGTTTCTGAGCTGTTTGAAAGTTGTCTCATGGCTCTACACATCAACACAAAAAAGTTGTTAACTCAGGGCATACAATGGTTAGATAATACATAGAGTATACATTTCAATTTTACACCAAAGTACATGCTGCAAACCTAATGGAAACAACTTAGGTTAACTTCCCACATGTTTATGAGTAGTTTGAAAGTTGTTTCATGGCAGTACACATCAACACAAAAAAGTTGTTATCTCAGTGCATGCAATGCTTTTACAATACAAATAGTTTACATTTCAATTCTACTCAAAAGTCCTGATTGCAAAACCTAATGGAAACACCGTAGGTTAACTTCCCACATGATTCTGAGATGTCTGAAATTTCTTTCATACCTGTGAACATAAAGACAAAAAAGTTGATTTCTCAGTGAATAGAATGCTTGACATAAATGTAGTATACATTTCAAATGTACTCAAAAGTCATGACTGCAAACCTAATGGAAACACCTTAGGTTAACTTTCCACATGTTTATGAGTAGTTTGAAAGTTGTTTCATGGCATTACACATCAACACAAAAAAGTTGTTATCTTAGTGCATGCAATGCTTAGACAATACACATAGTATACATCTCAATTTTACACCAAAGCACTTACTGCAAACCTAATGGAAACACCTTAGGTTAACTTCCACATGATTCTGAGATGTCTGAAAGTTCTTTCATACCTGTGAACATAAAGACAAAAAAGTTGTTTCTCAGTGCATACAATGCTTTTACAATACAAATACTATACATTTCAATTCTACTCAAAAGTCCTGATTGCAAATCTAATGGAAACACCTTAGGTTAACTTCCCACATGTTTCTGCGCTGTTTGAACGTTGTCTCATGGCTCCACACATCAACACAAAAAAGTTGTTAACTCAGGGCATACAATGCTTAGACAGTACAAATGGTATACATCTCAATTTTACAGCAAAGCACTTACTGCAAACCTAATGGAAGCACCTTAGGTTAAATTCCCACATGATTCTGAGATGTCTGAAAGTTGTTTCATACCTGTGAACATGAAGATAAAAAAGGTTGATTTCTCAGTGTATAGAATGCTTTGACATAAATGTAGTATAGATTTCAAATGTACTCTAAAGTCCTGACTGCAAACCTAATGGAAACAACTTAGGTTAACTTCCCCACATGTTTATGAGTAGTTTGAAAGTTGTTTCATGGCTGTACACATCAACACAAAAAAGTTGTTATCTCAGTGCATGCAATGCTTGAGACAATAGAAATAGTATACATTTCAATTTTACACCAAAGCACTTACTGCAAACCTAATGCAAACAAATTAGGTTAACTTCCCACATGATTCTGAGATGTCTGAAAGTTGTTTCATGGCTCTATTCATCAAGACAAAAAAGTTACTTTCTCAGTGCATACTATGTTCTGACATTAAGATGGTATAAATTTCAATTTTCCAACAAAATGCAGAGTGCAAACCAGATGGATACATATTAAGTTAACTTCCCACATGTTTCTGAGCTGTTTGAAACTGGTCTCATGGCCTCTACACATCAACACAAAAAAGTTGTTAACTCAGGGCATACAATGGTTAGATAATAACATAGAGTATACATTTCAATTTTACACCAAAGTACATGCTGCAAACCTAATGGAAACAACTTAGGTTAACTTCCCAAATGTTTCTGAGTTGTTTGAAAGTTGTATTATGGCTCTGAACATCAAGACAAAAAAGTTGTTTCTCAGTGCATACAATGCTTTACAATACAAATAGTATACATTTCAATTCTACTCAAAAGTCCTGATTGCAAACCTAATGGAAACACCTTAGGTTAACTTCCCACATGATTATGAGCAGTTTGAAAGTTGTTTTATTGCTGTACACATCAACACAAAAAAGTTGTTAACTCAGGGCATGCAATGCTTAGACAATACAAATAGTATACATCTCAATTTTACACCAAAGCACTTACAGCAAACCTAATGGAAACACCTAGGTTAACTTCCCACCTGATTCTGACATGTCTGAAAGTTGTTTCAAACCTGTGAACATAAAGATAAAAAACTTGATTTCTCAGTGAATAGAATGCTTTGACATAAAAGTAGTATACATTTCAATTGTACTCAAAAGTCCAGACTGCAATCCTAATGGAAACACCTTTGGTTAACTTCCCACATGATTCTGAGATTTTTGAAAGTTGTTTCATGGCTCTGTTCATCAAGACAAAAAAGTTACTTTCTCAGTGCATACTATGTTCTGACATTAAGGTGGTATACATTTCAAATTTCCAACAAAATGCAGAGGGCAAACCAGATGGATACATATTAAGTTAACTTCCCGCATGTTTCTGAGCTGTTTGAAAGTTGTCTCATGGCTCCACACATCAACACAAAAAAGTTGTTAACTCAGGGCATACAATGCATAGACAATACAAATGGTATACATCTCAATTTACACCAAAGCACTTACTGCAGACCTAATGGAAACACCTTAGGTTAACTTCCCACATGATTCTGAGATGTCTGAAAGTTGTTTCATACCTGTGAACATGAAGATAAAAAAGGTTGATTTCTCAGTGTATAGAATGCTTTGACATAAATGTAGCATAGATTTCAAATGTACTCTAAAGTCCTGACTGCAAACCTAATGGAAACAACTTAGGTTAACTTCCCACATGTTTATGAGTAGTTTGAAAGTTGTTTCATGGCTGTACACATCAACACCAAAAAGTTGTTTTCTCAGTGCTTGCAATGCTTAGACAATACAAATAGTATACATTTCAATTTTACACCAAAGCACTTACTGCAAACCTAATGGAAACACCACAGGGTAACTTCCCACATGATTCTGACATGTTTGAGAGTTTGTTTCATGGCTCTGTTCATCAAGACAAAAAAGTTACTTTCTCAGTGCATACTATGTTCTGACATTAAGATGGTATAAATTTCAATTTTCCAACAAACTGCAGAGTGCAAACCAGATCGATACATATTAAGTTACCTTCCCACATGTTTCTGAGCTGTTTGAAAGTTGTCTCATGGCTCTACACATCAACACAAAAAAGTTGTTAACTCAGGGCATACAATGGTTAGATAATACATAGAGTATACATTTCAATTTTACACCAAAGTACATGCTGCAAACCTAATGGAAACAACTTAGGTTAACTTCCCACATGTTTATGAGTAGTTTGAAAGTTGTTTCATGGCAGTACACATCAACACAAAAAAGTTGTTATCTCAGTGCATGCAATGCTTTTACAATACAAATAGTTTACATTTCAATTCTACTCAAAAGTCCTGATTGCAAACCTAATGGAAACACCGTAGGTTAACTTCCCACATGATTCTGAGATGTCTGAAATTTCTTTCATACCTGTGAACATAAAGACAAAAAAGTTGATTTCTCAGTGAATAGAATGCTTTGACATAAATGTAGTATACATTTCAAATGTACTCAAAAGTCATGACTGCAAACCTAATGGAAACACCTTAGGTTAACTTTCCACATGTTTATGAGTAGTTTGAAAGTTGTTTCATGGCATTACACATCAACACAAAAAAGTTGTTATCTCAGTGCATGCAATGCTTAGACAATACACATAGTATACATCTCAATTTTACACCAAAGCACTTACTGCAAACCTAATGGAAACACCTTAGGTTAACTTCCCACATGATTCTGAGATGTCTGAAAGTTCTTTCATACCTGTGAACATAAAGACAAAAAAGTTGTTTCTCAGTGCATACAATGCTTTTACAATACAAATACTATACATTTCAATTCTACTCAAAAGTCCTGATTGCAAATCTAATGGAAACACCTTAGGTTAACTTCCCACATGATTATGAGCAGTTTGAAAGTTGTTTCATGGCTGTACACATCAACACAAAAAAGTTGTTAACTCAGGGCATGCAATGCTTAGACAATGCAAATAGTATACATCTCAATTTTACACCAAAGCACTTACTGCAAACCTAATGGAAACACCTTAGTTTAACTTCCCACTTGATTCTGACATGTCTGAAAGTTGTTTCAAACCTGTGAACATAAAGATAAAAAAGTTGATTTCTCAGTGAATAGAATGCTTTGACATAAAAGTAGTATACATTTCAATTGTACTCAAAGTCCAGACTGCAATCCTAATGCAAACACCTTTGGTTAACTTCCCACATGATTCTGAGATGTTTGAAAGTTGTTTCATGGCTCTGTTCATCAAGACAAAAAAGTTACTTTCTCAGTGCATACTATGTTCTGACATTAAGGTGGTATACATTTCAAATTTCCAACAAAATGCAGAGTGCAAACCAGATGGATACATATTAAGTTAACTTCCCACATGTTTCTGAGCTGTTTGAACGTTGTCTCATGGCTCACACATCAACACAAAAAGTTGTTAACTCAGGGCATACAATGCTTTGACAGTACAAATGGTATACATCTCAATTTTACACCAAAGCACTTACTGCAAACCTAATGGAAGCACCTTAGGTTAAATTCCCACATGATTCTGAGATGTCTGAAAGTTGTTTCATACCTGTGAACATGAAGATAAAAAAGGTTGATTTCTCAGTGTATAGAATGCTTTGACATAAATGTAGTATAGATTTCAAATGTACTCTAAAGTCCTGACTGCAAACCTAATGGAAACAACTTAGGTTAACTTCCCACAAGTTTATGAGTAGTTTGAAAGTTGTTTCATGGCTGTACACATCAACACAAAAAAGTTGTTATCTCAGTGCATGCAATGCTTAGACAATAGAAATAGTATACATTTCAATTTACACCAAAGCACTTACTGCAAACCTAATGCAAACAAATTAGGTTAACTTCCCACATGATTCTGAGATGTCTGAAAGTTGTTTCATGGCTCTATTCATCAAGACAAAAAAGTTACTTTCTCAGTGCATACTATGTTCTGACATTAAGATGGTATAAATTTCAATTTTCCAACAAAATGCAGAGTGCAAACCAGATGGATACATATTAAGTTAACTTCCCACATGTTTCTGAGCTGTTTGAAACTTGTCTCATGGCTCTACACATCAACACAAAAAAGTTGTTAACTCAGGGCATACAATGGTTAGATAATACATAGAGTATACATTTCAATTTTACACCAAAGTACATGCTGCAAAACTAATGGAAACAACTTAGGTTAACTTCCCAAATGTTTCTGAGTTGTTTGAAAGTTGTATTATGGCTCTGAACATCAAGACAAAAAAGTTGTTTTCTCAGTGCATACAATGCTTTTACAATACAAATAGTATACATTTCAATTCTACTCAAAAGTCCTGATTGCAAACCTAATGGAAACACCTTAGGTTAACTTCCCACATGATTATGAGCAGTTTGAAAGTTGTTTCAATTGCTGTACACATCAACACAAAAAAGTTGTTAACTCAGGGCATGCAATGCTTAGACAATACAAATAGTATACATCTCAATTTACACCAAAGCACTTACAGCAAACCTAATGGAAACACCTTAGGTTAACTTCCCACCTGATTCTGACATGTCTGAAAGTTGTTTCAAACCTGTGAACATAAAGATAAAAAAGTTGATTTCTCAGTGAATAGAATGCTTTGACATAAAAGTAGTATACATTTCAATTGTACTCAAAAGTCCAGACTGCAATCCTAATGGAAACACCTTTGGTTAACTTCCCACATGATTCTGAGATTTTTGAAAGTTGTTTCATGGCTCTGTTCATCAAGACAAAAAAGTTTACTTTCTCAGTGCATACTATGTTCTGACATTAAGGTGGTATACATTTCAAATTTCCAACAAAATGCAGAGGGCAAACCAGATGGATACATATTAAGTTAACTTCCCGCATGTTTCTGAGCTGTTTGAAAGTTGTCTCATGGCTCCACACATCAACACAAAAAGTTGTTAACTCAGGGCATACAATGCATAGACAATACAATGGTATACATCTCAATTTACACCAAAGCACTTACTGCAGACCTAATGGAAACACCTTAGGTTAACTTCCCACATGATTCTGAGATGTCTGAAAGTTGTTTCATACCTGTGAACATGAAGATAAAAAAGGTTGATTTCTCAGTGTATAGAATGCTTTGACATAAATGTAGCATAGATTTCAAATGTACTCTAAAGTCCTGACTGCAAACCTAATGGAAACAACTTAGGTTAACTTCCCACATGTTTATGAGTAGTTTGAAAGTTGTTTCATGGCTGTACACATCAACACCAAAAAAGTTGTTTTCTCAGTGCTTGCAATGCTTAGACAATACAAATAGTATACATTTCAATTTTACACCAAAGCACTTACTGCAAACCTAATGGAAACACCTCAGGGTAACTTCCCACATGATTCTGAAATGTTTGAGAGTTGTTTCATGGCTCTGTTCATCAAGACAAAAAAGTTACTTTCTCAGTGCATACTATGTTCTGACATTAAGATGGTATAAATTTCAATTTTCCAACAAACTGCAGAGTGCAAACCAGATCGATACATATTAAGTTACCTTCCCACATGTTTCTGAGCTGTTTGAAAGTTGTCTCATGGCTCTACACATCAACACAAAAAAGTTGTTAACTCAGGGCATACAATGGTTAGATAATACATAGAGTATACATTTCAATTTTACACCAAAGTACATGCTGCAAACCTAATGGAAACAACTTAGGTTAACTTCCCACATGTTTATGAGTAGTTTGAAAGTTGTTTCATGGGCAGTACACATCAACACAAAAAAGTTGTTATCTCAGTGCATGCAATGCTTTTACAATACAAATAGTTTACATTTCAATTCTACTCAAAAGTCCTGATTGCAAACCTAATGGAAACACCGTAGGTTAACTTCCCACATGATTCTGAGATGTCTGAAATTTCTTTCATACCTGTGAACATAAAGACAAAAAAGTTGATTTCTCAGTGAATAGAATGCTTTGACATAAATGTAGTATACATTTCAAATGTACTCAAAAGTCATGACTGCAAACCTAATGGAAACACCTTAGGTTAACTTTCCACATGTTTATGAGTAGTTTGAAAGTTGTTTCATGGCATTACACATCAACACAAAAAAGTTGTTATCTCAGTGCATGCAATGCTTAGACAATACACATAGTATACATCTCAATTTTACACCAAAGCACTTACTGCAAACCTAATGGAAACACCTTAGGTTAACTTCCCACATGATTCTGAGATGTCTGAAAGTTCTTTCATACCTGTGAACATAAAGACAAAAAAGTTGTTTCTCAGTGCATACAATGCTTTTACAATACAAATACTATACATTTCAATTCTACTCAAAAGTCCTGATTGCAAATCTAATGGAAACACCTTAGGTTAACTTCCCACATGATTATGAGCAGTTTGAAAGTTGTTTCATGGCTGTACACATCAACACAAAAAAGTTGTTAACTCAGGGCATGCAATGCTTAGACAATGCAAATAGTATACATCTCAATTTTACACCAAAGCACTTACTGCAAACCTAATGGAAACACCTTAGTTTAACTTCCACTTGATTCTGACATGTCTGAAAGTTGTTTCAAACCTGTGAACATAAAGATAAAAAAGTTGATTTCTCAGTGAATAGAATGCTTTGACATAAAAGTAGTATACATTTCAATTGTACTCAAAAGTCCAGACTGCAATCCTAATGCAAACACCTTTGGTTAACTTCCCACATGATTCTGAGATGTTTGAAAGTTGTTTCATGGCTCTGTTCATCAAGACAAAAAAGTTACTTTCTCAGTGCATACTATGTTCTGACATTAAGGTGGTATACATTTCAAATTTCCAACAAAATGCAGAGTGCAAACCAGATGGATACATATTAAGTTAACTTCCCACATGTTTCTGAGCTGTTTGAACGTTGTCTCATGGCTCCACACATCAACACAAAAAAGTTGTTAACTCAGGGCATACAATGCTTTGACAGTACAAATGGTATACATCTCAATTTTACACCAAAGCACTTACTGCAAACCTAATGGAAGCACCTTAGGTTAAATTCCCACATGATTCTGAGATGTCTGAAAGTTGTTTCATACCTGTGAACATGAAGATAAAAAAGGTTGATTTCTCAGTGTATAGAATGCTTTGACATAAATGTAGTATAGATTTCAAATGTACTCTAAAGTCCTGACTGCAAACCTAATGGAAACAACTTAGGTTAACTTCCCACAAGTTTATGAGTAGTTTGAAAGTTGTTTCATGGCTGTACACATCAACACAAAAAAGTTGTTATCTCAGTGCATGCAATGCTTAGACAATAGAAATAGTATACATTTCAATTTTACACCAAAGCACTTACTGCAAACCTAATGCAAACAAATTAGGTTAACTTCCCACATGATTCTGAGATGTCTGAAAGTTGTTTCATGGCTCTATTCATCAAGACAAAAAAGTTACTTTCTCAGTGCATACTATGTTCTGACATTAAGATGGTATAAATTTCAATTTTCCAACAAAATGCAGAGTGCAAACCAGATGGATACATATTAAGTTAACTTCCCACATGTTTCTGAGCTGTTTGAAACTTGTCTCATGGCTCTACACATCAACACAAAAAAGTTGTTAACTCAGGGCATACAATGGTTAGATAATACATAGAGTATACATTTCAATTTTACACCAAAGTACATGCTGCAAAACTAATGGAAACAACTTAGGTTAACTTCCCAAATGTTTCTGAGTTGTTTGAAAGTTGTATTATGGCTCTGAACATCAAGACAAAAAAGTTGTTTTCTCAGTGCATACAATGCTTTTACAATACAAATAGTATACATTTCAATTCTACTCAAAAGTCCTGATTGCAAACCTAATGGAAACACCTTAGGTTAACTTCCCACATGATTATGAGCAGTTTGAAAGTTGTTTCATTGCTGTACACATCAACACAAAAAAGTTGTTAACTCAGGGCATGCAATGCTTAGACAATACAAATAGTATACATCTCAATTTTACACCAAAGCACTTACAGCAAACCTAATGGAAACACCTTAGGTTAACTTCCCACCTGATTCTGACATGTCTGAAAGTTGTTTCAAACCTGTGAACATAAAGATAAAAAAGTTGATTTCTCAGTGAATAGAATGCTTTGACATAAAAGTAGTATACATTTCAATTGTACTCAAAAGTCCAGACTGCAATCCTAATGGAAACACCTTTGGTTAACTTCCCACATGATTCTGAGATTTTTGAAAGTTGTTTCATGGCTCTGTTCATCAAGACAAAAAAGTTACTTTCTCAGTGCATACTATGTTCTGACATTAAGGTGGTATACATTTCAAATTTCCAACAAAATGCAGAGGGCAAACCAGATGGATACATATTAAGTTAACTTCCCGCATGTTTCTGAGCTGTTTGAAAGTTGTCTCATGGCTCCACACATCAACACAAAAAAGTTGTTAACTCAGGGCATACAATGCATAGACAATACAAATGGTATACATCTCAATTTTACACCAAAGCACTTACTGCAGACCTAATGGAAACACCTTAGGTTAACTTCCCACATGATTCTGAGATGTCTGAAAGTTGTTTCATACCTGTGAACATGAAGATAAAAAAGGTTGATTTCTCAGTGTATAGAATGCTTTGACATAAATGTAGCATAGATTTCAAATGTACTCTAAAGTCCTGACTGCAAACCTAATGGAAACAACTTAGGTTAACTTCCCACATGTTTATGAGTAGTTTGAAAGTTGTTTAATGGCTGTAAACATCAACACCAAAAAGTTGTTTTCTCAGTGCTTGCAATGCTTAGACAATACAAATAGTATACATTTCAATTTTACACCAAAGCACTTACTGCAAACCTAATGGAAACACCTCAGGGTAACTTCCCACATGATTCTGAAATGTTTGAGAGTTGTTTCATGGCTCTGTTCATCAAGACAAAAAAGTTACTTTCTCAGTGCATACTATGTTCTGACATTAAGATGGTATAAATTTCAATTTTCCAACAAACTGCAGAGTGCAAACCAGATCGATACATATTAAGTTACCTTCCCACATGTTTCTGAGCTGTTTGAAAGTTGTTTCATACCTGTGAACATGAAGATAAAAAGGTTGATTTCTCAGTGAATAGAATGCTTTGACATAAATGTAGTATACATTTCCAAATGTACTCAAAAGTCATGACTGCAAACCTAATGGAAACACCTTAGGTTAACTTTCCACATGTTTATGAGTAGTTTGAAAGTTGTTTCATGGCATTACACATCAACACAAAAAAGTTGTTATCTCAGTGCATGCAATGCTTAGACAATACACATAGTATACATCTCAATTTTACACCAAAGCACTTACTGCAAACCTAATGGAAACACCTTAGGTTAACTTCCCCCATGATTCTGAGATGTCTGAAAGTTCTTTCATACCTGTGAACATAAAGACAAAAAAGTTGTTTCTCAGTGCATACAATGCTTTTACAATACAAATACTATACATTCAATTCTACTCAAAAGTCCTGATTGCAAATCCAATGGAAACACCTTAGGTTAACTTCCCACATGATTATGAGCAGTTTTGAAAGTTGTTTCATGGCTGTACACATCACACAACAAAGTTGTTAACTCAGGGCATGCAATGCTTAGACAATACAAATAGTATACATCGCAATTTTACACCAAAGCACTTACTGCAAACCTTAATGGAAACACCTTAGTTTAACTTCCCACTTGATTCTGACATGTCTGAAAGTTGTTTCAAACCTGTGAACATAAAGATAAAAAAATTGATTTCTCAGTGAATAGAATGCTTTGACATAAATTGTACTCAAAAGTCCAGACTGCAATCCTAATGCAAACACCTTTGGTTAACTTCCCACATGATTCTGAGATGTTTGAAAGCTGTTTCATGGCTCTGTTCATCAAGACAAAAAAGTTACTTTCTCAGTGCATACTATGTTCTGACATTAAGGTGGTATACATTTCAAATTTCCAACAAAATGCAGAGTGCAAACCAGATGGATACATATTAAGTTAACTTCCCACATGTTTCTGAGCTGTTTGAAAGTTGTCTCATGGCTCTACACATCAACATAAAAAAGTTGTTAACTCAGGGCATACAATGGTTAGATAATACATAGAGTATACATTTCAATTTTACACCAAAGTACATGCTGCAAAACTAATGGAAACAACTTAGGTTAACTTCCCAAATGTTTCTGAGTTGTTTGAAAGTTGTATTATGGCTCTGAACATCAGACAAAAAAGTTGTTTTCTCAGTGCATACAATGCTTTTACCATACAAATAGTATACATTTCAATTCTACTCAAAAGTCCTGATTGCAAACCTAATGGAAACACCTTAGGTTAACTTCCCACATGATTATGAGCTGTTTGAAAGTTGTCTCATGGCTCCACACATCAACACAAAAAAGTTGTTAACTCAGGGCATACAATGCATAGACAATACAAATGGTATACATCTCAATTTTACACCAAAGCACTTACTGCAGACCTAATGGAAACACCTTAGGTTAACTTCCCACATGATTCTGAGATGTCTGAAAGTTGTTTCATACCTGTGAACATGAAGATAAAAAAGGTTGATTTCTCAGTGTATAGAATGCTTTGACATAAATGTAGCATAGATTTCAAATGTACTCTAAAGTCCTGACTGCAAACCTAATGGAAACAACTTAGGTTAACTTCCCACATGTTTATGAGTAGTTTGAAAGTTGTTTAATGGCTGTAAACATCAACACCAAAAAGTTGTTTTCTCAGTGCTTGCAATGCTTAGACAATACAAATAGTATACATTTCAATTTTACACCAAAGCACTTACTGCAAACCTAATGGAAACACCTCAGGGTAACTTCCCACATGATTCTGAAATGTTTGAGAGTTGTTTCATGGCTCTGTTCATCAAGACAAAAAAGTTACTTTCTCAGTGCATACTATGTTCTGACATTAAGATGGTATAAATTTCAATTTTCCAACAAACTGCAGAGTGCAAACCAGATCGATACATATTAAGTTACCTTCCCACATGTTTCTGAGCTGTTTGAAAGTTGTTTCATACCTGTGAACATGAAGATAAAAAAGGTTGATTTCTCAGTGAATAGAATGCTTTGACATAAATGTAGTATACATTTCAAATGTACTCAAAAGTCATGACTGCAAACCTAATGGAAACACCTTAGGTTAACTTTCCACATGTTTATGAGTAGTTTGAAAGTTGTTTCATGGCATTACACATCAACACAAAAAAGTTGTTATCTCAGTGCATGCAATGCTTAGACAATACACATAGTATACATCTCAATTTTACACCAAAGCACTTACTGCAAACCTAATGGAAACACCTTAGGTTAACTTCCCACATGATTCTGAGATGTCTGAAAGTTCTTTCATACCTGTGAACATAAAGACAAAAAAGTTGTTTCTCAGTGCATACAATGCTTTTACAATACAAATACTATACATTTCAATTCTACTCAAAAGTCCTGATTGCAAATCCAATGGAAACACCTTAGGTTAACTTCCCACATGATTATGAGCAGTTTGAAAGTTGTTTCATGGCTGTACACATCAACACAAAACAGTTGTTAACTCAGGGCATGCAATGCTTAGACAATACAAATAGTATACATCGCAATTTTACACCAAAGCACTTACTGCAAACCTAATGGAAACACCTTAGTTTAACTTCCCACTTGATTCTGACATGTCTGAAAGTTGTTTCAAACCTGTGAACATAAAGATAAAAAAATTGATTTCTCAGTGAATAGAATGCTTTGACATAAATTGTACTCAAAAGTCCAGACTGCAATCCTAATGCAAACACCTTTGGTTAACTTCCCACATGATTCTGAGATGTTTGAAAGCTGTTTCATGGCTCTGTTCATCAAGACAAAAAAGTTACTTTCTCAGTGCATACTATGTTCTGACATTAAGGTGGTATACATTTCAAATTTCCAACAAAATGCAGAGTGCAAACCAGATGGATACATATTAAGTTAACTTCCCACATGTTTCTGAGCTGTTTGAAAGTTGTCTCATGGCTCTACACATCAACATAAAAAAGTTGTTAACTCAGGGCATACAATGGTTAGATAATACATAGAGTATACATTTCAATTTTACACCAAAGTACATGCTGCAAAACTAATGGAAACAACTTAGGTTAACTTCCCAAATGTTTCTGAGTTGTTTGAAAGTTGTATTATGGCTCTGAACATCAAGACAAAAAAGTTGTTTTCTCAGTGCATACAATGCTTTTACCATACAAATAGTATACATTTCAATTCTACTCAAAAGTCCTGATTGCAAACCTAATGGAAACACCTTAGGTTAACTTCCCACATGATTATGAGCAGTTTGAAAGTTGTTTCATTGCTGTACACATCAACACAAAAAAGTTGTTAACTCAGGGCATGCAATGCTTAGACAATACAAATAGTATACATCTCAATTTTACACCAAAGCACTTACAGCAAACCTAATGGAAACACCTTAGGTTAACTTCCCACCTGATTCTGACATGTCTGAAAGTTGTTTCAAACCTGTGAACATAAAGATAAAAAAGTTGATTTCTCAGTGAATAGAATGCTTTGACATAAAAGTAGTATACATTTCAATTCTACTCAAAAGTCCAGACTGCAATCCTAATGGAAACACCTTTGGTTAACTTCCCACATGATTCTGAGATTTTTGAAAGTTGTTCCATGGCTCTGTTCATCAAGACAGAAAAGTTACTTTCTCAGTGCATACTATGTTCTGACATTAAGGTGGTATACATTTCAAATTTCCAACAAAATGCAGAGGGCAAACCAGATGGATACATATTAAGTTAACTTCCCGCATGTTTCTGAGCTGTTTGAAAGTTGTCTCATGGCTCCACACATCAACACAAAAAAGTTGTTAACTCAGGGCATACAATGCATAGACAATACAAATGGTATACATCTCAATTTTACACCAAAGCACTTACTGCAGACCTAATGGAAACACCTTAGGTTAACTTCCCACATGATTCTGAGATGTCTGAAAGTTGTTTCATACCTGTGAACATGAAGATAAAAAAGGGTGATTTCTCAGTGTATAGAATGCTTTGACATAAATGTGGTATAGCTTTCAAATGTACTCTAAAGTCCTGACTGCAAACCTAATGGAAACAACTTAGGTTAACTTCCCACATGTTTATGAGTAGTTTGAAAGTTGTTTCATGGCTGTACACATCAACACAAAAAAGTTGTTATCTCAGTGCATGCAATGCTTAGACAATACAAATAGTATACATTTCAATTTTACACCAAAGCACTTACTGCAAACCTAATGCAAACAAATTAGGTTAACTTCCCACATGATTCTGAGATGTCTGAAAGTTGTTTCATGGCTCTATTCATCAAGACAAAAAAGTTACTTTCTCAGTGCATACTATGTTCTGACATTAAGATGGTATAAATTTCAATTTTCCAACAAAATGCAGAGTGCAAACCAGATGGATACATATTAAGTTAACTTCCCACATGTTTCTGAGCTGTTTGAAAGTTGTCTCATGGCTCTACACATCAACACAAAAAAGTTGTTAACTCAGGGCATACAATGGTTAGATAATACATAGAGTATACATTTCAATTTTACACCAAAGTACATGCTGCAAACCTAATGGAGACAACTTAGGTTAACTTCCCACATGTTTATGAGTAGTTTGAAAGTTGTTTCATGGCAGTACACATCAACACAAAAAAGTTGTTATCTCAGTGCATGCAATGCTTTTACAATACAAATAGTTTACATTTCAATTCTACTCAAAAGTCCTGATTGCAAACCTAATGGAAACACCTTAGGTTAACTTCCCACATGATTCTGAGATGTCTGAAATTTCTTTCATACCTGTGAACATAAAGACAAAAAAGTTGATTTCTCAGTGAATAGAATGCTTTGACATAAATGTAGTATACATTTCAAATGTACTCAAAAGTCATGACTGCAAACCTAATGGAAACACCTTAGGTTAACTTCCCACATGATTATGAGCAGTTTGAAAGTTGTTTCATGGCTGTACACATCAACACAAAAAAGTTGTTAACTCAGGGCATGCAATGCTTAGACAATACAAATAGTATACATCTCAATTTTACACCAAAGCACTTACTGCAAACCTAATGGAAACACCTTAGTTTAACTTCCCACCTGATTCTGACATGTCTGAAAGTTGTTTCAAACCTGTGAACATAAAGATAAAAAAATTGATTTCTCAGTGAATAGAATGCTTTGACATAAAAGTAGTATACATTTCAATTGTACTCAAAAGTCCAGACTGCAATCCTAATGCAAACACCTTTGGTTAACTTCCCACATGATTCTGAGATGTTTGAAAGCTGTTTCATGGCTCTGTTCATCAAAACAAAAAAGTTACTTTCTCAGTGCATACTATGTTCTGACATTAAGGTGGTATACATTAGAATTTTCCAACAAAATGCAGAGTGCAAACCAGATGGATACATATTAAGTTAACTTCCCACATGTTTCTGAGCTGTTTGAAAGCTGTCTCATGGCTCTACACATCAACATAAAAAAGTTCTTAACTCAGGGCATACAATGGTTAGATAATACATAGAGTATACATTTCAATTTTACACCAAAGTACATGCTGCAAAACTAATGGAAACAACTTAGGTTAACTTCCCAAATGTTTCTGAGTTGTTTGAAAGTTGTATTATGGCTCTGAACATCAAGACAAAAAAGTTGTTTTCTCAGTGCATACAATGCTTTTACAATACAAATAGTATACATTTCAATTCTACTCAAAAGTCCTGATTGCAAACCTAATGGAAACACCTTAGGTTAACTTCCCACATGATTATGAGCAGTTTGAAAGTTGTTTCATTGCTGTACACATCAACACAAAAAAGTTGTTAACTCAGGGCATGCAATGCTTAGACAATACAAATAGTAAACATCTCAATTTTACACCAAAGCACTTACAGCAAACCTAATGGAAACACCTTTGGTTAACTTCCCACATGATTCTGAGATTTTTGAAAGTTGTTTCATGGCTCTGTTCAACAAGACAAAAAAGTTACTTTCTCAGTGCATACTACGTTCTGACATTAAGGTGGTATACATTTCAAATTTCCAACAAAATGCAGAGGGCAAACCAGATGGATAGATATTAAGTTAACTTCCCGCATGTTTCTGAGCTGTTTGAAAGTTGTCTCATGGCTCCACACATCAACACAAAAAAGTTGTTAACTCAGGGCATACAATGCATAGACAATACAAATGGTATACATCTCAATTTTACACCAAAGCACTTACTGCAGACCTAATGGAAACACCTTAGGTTAACTTCCCACATGATTCTGAGATGTCTGAAAGTTGTTTCATACCTGTGAACATGAAGATAAAAAAGGTTGATTTCTCAGTGTATAGAATGCTTTGACATAAATGTAGCATAGATTTCAAATGTACTCTAAAGTCCTGACAGCAAACCTAATGGAAACAACTTAGGTTAACTTCCCACATGTTTATGAGTAGTTTGAAAGTTGTTTCATGGCTGTACACATCAACACCAAAAAGTTGTTTTCTCAGTGCTTGCAATGCTTAGACAATACAAATAGTATACATTTCAATTTTACACCAAAGCACTTACTGCAAACCTAATGGAAACACCTCAGGGTAACTTCCCACATGATTCTGAAATGTTTGAGAGTTGTTTCATGGCTCTGTTCATCAAGACAAAAAAGTTACTTTCTCAGTGCATACTATGTTCTGACATTAAGATGGTATAAATTTCAATTTTCCAACAAACTGCAGAGTGCAAACCAGATCGATACATATTAAGTTACCTTCCCACATGTTTCTGAGCTGTTTGAAAGTTGTCTCATGGCTCTACACATCAACACAAAAAAGTTGTTAACTCAGGGCATACAATGGTTAGATAATACATAGAGTATACATTTCAATTTTACACCAAAGTACATGCTGCAAACCTAATGGAAACAACTTAGGTTAACTTCCCACATGTTTATGAGTAGTTTGAAAGTTGTTTCATGGCAGTACACATCAACAGAAAAAAGTTGTTATCTCAGTGGATGCAATGCTTTTACAATACAAATAGTTTACATTTCAATTCTACTCAAAAGTCCTGATTGCAAACCTAATGGAAACACCTTAGGTTAACTTCCTACATGATTCTGAGATGTCTGAAATTTCTTTCATACCTGTGAACATAAATACAAAAAACTTGATTTCTCAGTGAATAGACTGCTTTGACATAAATGTAGTATACATTTCAAATGTACTCAAAAGTCATGACGCAAACCTAATGGAAACACCTTAGGTTAACTTTCCACATGTTTATGAGTAGTTTGAAAGTTGTTTCATGGCTGTACACATCAACACCAAAAAGTTGTTTTCTCAGTGCTTGCAATGCTTAGACAATACAAATAATATACATTTCAATTTTACACCAAAGCACTTACTGCAAACCTAATGGAAACACCTCAGGGTAACTTCCCACATGATTCTGAGATGTTTGAAAGTTGTTTGATGGCTCTGTTCATCAAGACAAAAAAGTTACTTTCTCAGTGCATACTATGTTCTGACATTAAGGTGGTATACATTTCAAATTTCCAACAAAATGCAGAGGGCAAACCAGATGGATACATATTAAGTTAACTTCCCGCATGTTTCTGAGCTGTTTGAAAGTTGTCTCATGGCTCCACACATCAACACAAAAAAGTTGTTAACTCAGGGGATACAATGGTTAGATAATACATAGAGTATACATTTCAATTTTACACCAAAGTACATGCTGCAAACCTAATGGAAACAACTTAGATTAACTTCCCAAATGTTTCTGAGTTGTTTGAAAGTTGTTTCATGGCATTACACATCAACACAAAAAAGTTGTTAACTCAGGGGATACAATGCTTTTACAATGCAAATAGTATACATTTCAATTCTACTCAAAAGTCCTGATTGCAAACCTAATGGAAACACCTTAGGTTAACTTCGCACATGATTATGAGTAGTTTGAAAGTTGTTTCATGGCGTTACACATCAACACAAAAAAGTTGTTATCTCAGTGCATGCAATGCTTAGACAATACACATAGTATACATCTCAATTTTACACCAAAGCACTTACTGCAAACCTAATGGAAACACCTTAGGTTAACTTCCCACATGATTCTGAGATGTCTGAAAGTTCTTTCATACCTGTGAACATAAAGACAAAAAAGTTGTTTCTCAGTGCATACAATGCTTTTACAATACAAATACTATACATTTCAATTGTACTCAAAAGTCCTGATTGCAAATCTAATGGAAACACCTTAGGTTAACTTCCCACATGAATATGAGCAGTTTGAAAGTTGTTTCATGGCTGTACACATCAACACAAAAAAGTTGTTAACTCAGGGCATGCAATGCTTAGACAATACAAATAGTATACATCTCAATTTTACACCAAAGAACTTACTGCAAACCTAATGGAAACACCTTAGTTTAACTTCCCACCTGATTCTGACATGTCTGAAAGTTGTTTCAAACCTGTGAACATAAAGATAAAAAAGTTGATTTCTCAGTGAATAGAATGCTTTGACATAAAAGTAGTATACATTTCAATTGTACTCAAAAGTCCAGACTGCAATCCTAATGCAAACACCTTTGGTTAACTTCCCACATGATTCTGAGATGTTTGAAAGTTGTTTCATGGCTCTGTTCATCAAGACAAAAAAGTTACTTTCTCAGTGCATACTATGTTCTGACATTAAGGTGGTATACATTTCAAATTTCCAACAAAATGCAGAGTGCAAACCAGATGGATACATATTAAGTTAACTTCCCACATGTTTCTGAGCTGTTTGAACGTTGTCTCATGGCTCCACACATCAACACAAAAAAGGTGTTAACTCAGGGCATACAATGCTTAGACAATACAAATGGCATACATCTCAATTTTACACCAAAGCACTTACTGCAAACCTAATGGAAACACCTTACGTTAAATTCCCACATGATTCTGAGATGTCTGAAAGTTGTTTCATACCTGTGAACATGAAGATAAAAAAGGTTGATTTCTCAGTGTATAGAATGCTTTGACATAAATGTAGTATAGATTTCAAATGTACTCTAATGTCCTGACTGCAAACCTAATGGAAACAACTTAGGTTAACTTCCCACATGTTTATGAGTAGTTTGAAAGTTGTTTCATGGCTGTACACATCAACACAAAAAAGTTGTTATCTCAGTGCATGCAATGCTTAGACAATACAAATAGTATACATTTCAATTTTACACCAAAGCACTTACTGCAAACCTAATGCAAACAAATTAGGTTAACTTCCCACATGATTCTGAGATGTCTGAAAGTTGTTTCATGGCTCTATTCATCAAGACAAAAAAGTTACTTTCTCAGTGCATGCTATGTTCTGACATTAAGATGGTATAAATTTCAATTTTCCAACAAAATGCAGAGCGCAAACCAGATGGATACATATTAAGTTAACTTCCCACATGTTTCTGAGCTGTTTGAAAGTTGTCTCGTGGCTCTACACATCAACACAAAAAAGTTGTTAACTCAGGGCATACAATGGTTAGATAATACATAGAGTATACATTTCAATTTTACACCAAAGTACATGCTGCAAAACTAATGGAAACAACTTAGGTTAACTTCCCAAATGTTTCTGAGTTGTTTGAAAGTTGTTTCATGGCTCTGTTCATCAAGACAAAAAAGTTACTTTCTCAGTGCATACTATGTTCTGACATTAAGGTGGTATACATTTCAAATTTCCAACAAAATGCAGAGTGCAAACCAGATGGATACATATTAAGTTAACTTCCCACATGTTTCTGAGCTGTTTGAACGTTGTCTCATGGCTCCACACATGAACACAAAAAAGTTGTTAACTCAGGGCATACAATGCTTAGACAGTACAAATGGTATACATCTCAATTTTACACCAAAGCACTTACTGCAAACCTAATGGAAACACCTTAGGTTAAATTCCCACATGATTCTGAGATGTCTGAATGTTGTTTCATACCTGTGAACATGAAGATAAAAAAGGTTGATTTCTCAGTGTATAGAATGCTTTGACATAAATGTAGTATAGATTTCAAATGTACTCTAAAGTCCTGACTGCAAACCTAATGGAAACAACTTAGGTTAACTTCCCACATGATTATGAGTAGTTTGAAAGTTGTTTCATGGCATTACACATCAACACAAAAAAGTTGTTATCTCAGTGCATGCAATGCTTAGACAATACACATAGTATACATCTCAATTTTACACCAAAGCACTTACTGCAAACCTAATGGAAACACCTTAGGTTAACTTCCCACATGAGTATGAGTAGGTTGAAAGTTGTTTCATGCCTCTGTTCATCAAGACAAAAAAGTTACTTTCTCAGTGCATACTATGTTCTAACATTAAGGTGGAATACATTACAATTTTCCAACAAAATGCAGAGTGCAAACCAGATGGATACATATTAAGTTAACTTCCCACATGTTTCTGAGCTGTTTGAAAGTTGTCTCATGGCTCCACACATCAACACAAAAAAGTTGTTAACTCAGGGCATACAATGCTTAGACAATACAAATGGTATACATCTCAATTTTACACCAAAGCACTTACTGCAAACCTAATGGAAACACCTTAGGTTAACTTCCCACATGATTCTGAGATGTCTGAAAGTTGTTTCATACCTCCGAACATGAAGATAAAAAAGGTTGATTTCTCAGTGTATAGAATGCTTTGACATAAATGTAGTATAGATTTCAAATGTACTCTAAAGTCATGACTGCAAACCTAATGGAAACAACTTAGGTTAACTTCCCAAATGTTTATGAGTAGTTTGAAAGTTGTTTCATGGCTGTACACATCAACACAAAAAAGTTGTTATCTCAGTGCATGCAATGCTTAGACAATACAAATAGTATACATTTCAATTTTACACCAAAGCACTTCCTGCAAACCTAATGGAAACAAATTAGGGTAACTTCCCACATGATTCTGAGATGTCTGAAAGTTGTTTCATGGCTCTATTCATCAAGACAAAAAAGTTACTTTCTCAGTGCATACTATGTTCTGACATTAAGATGGTATAAATTTCAATTTTCCAACAAAATGCAGAGTGCAAACCAGATGGATACATATTAAGTTAACTTCCCACATGTTTCTGAGCTGTTTGAAAGTTGTCTCATGGCTCTACACATCAACACAAAAAAGTTGTTAACTCAGGGGATACAATGGTTAGATAATACATAGAGTATACATTTCAATTTTACACCAAAGTACATGCTGCAAACCTAATGGAAACACCTTAGGTTAACTTCCCACATGATTCTGAGATGTCTGAAAGTTCTTTCATACCTGTGAACATAAAGACAAAAAAGTTGTTTGTCAGTGCATACAATGCTTTTACAATACAAATAGTATACATTTCAATTCTACTCAAAAGTCCTGATTGCAAATCTAATGGAAACACCTTAGGTTAACTTCCCACATGATTATGAGCAGTTTGAAAGTTGTTTCATGGCTGTACACATCAACACAAAAAAGTTGTTAACTCAGGGCATGCAATGCTTAGACAATACAAATAGTATACATCTCAATTTTACACCAAAGCACTTACTGCAAACCTAATGGAAACACCTTAGTTTAACTTCCCACCTGATTCTGACATGTCTGAAAGTTGTTTCAAACCTGTGAACATAAAGATAAAAAAGTTGATTTCTCAGAGAATAGAATGCTTTGACATAAAAGTAGTATACATTTCAATTGTACTCAAAAGTCCAGACTGCAATCCTAATGCAAACACCTTTGGTTAACTTCCCACATGATTCTGAGATGTTTGAAAGTTGTTTCATGGCTCTGTTCATCAAGACAAAAAAGTTACTTTCTCAGTGCATACTATGTTCTGACATTAAGGTGGTATACATTTCAAATTTCCAACAAAATGCAGAGTGCAAACCAGATGGATACATATTAAGTTAACTTCCCACATGTTTCTGAGCTGTTTGAACGTTGTCTCATGGCTCCACACATCAACACAAAAAAGTTGTTAACTCAGGGCATACAATGCTTAGACAATACAAATGGTATACATCTCAAATTTACACCAAAGCACTTACTGCAAACCTAATGGAAACACCTTAGGTTAACTTCCCACATGATTCTGAGATGTCTGAAAGTTGTTTCATACCTGCGAACATGAAGATAAAAAAGGTTGATTTCTCAGTGTATAGAATGCTTTGACATAAATGTAGTATAGATTTCAAATGTACTCTAAAGTCCTGACTGCAATCCTAATGGAAACACCTTAGGTTAACTTCCCACATGATTATGAGTAGTTTGAAAGTTGTTTCATTGCATTACACATCAACACAAAAAAGTTGTTATCTCAGTGCATGCAATGCTTAGACAATACACATAGTATACATCTCAATTTTACACCAAAGCACTTACTGCAAACCTAATGGAAACACCTTAGGTTAACTTCCCACATGATTCTGAGATGTCTGAAAGTTCTTTCATACCTGTGAACATAAAGACAAAAAAGTTGTTTCTCATTGCATACAATGCTTTTACAATACAAATACTATACATTTCAATTGTACTCAAAAGTCCTGATTGCAAATCTAATGGAAACACCTTAGGTTAACTTCCCACATGATTATGAGCAGTTTGAAAGTTGTTTCATGGCTGTACACATCAACACAAAAAATTGTTAACTCAGGGCATGCAATGCTTAGACAATACAAATAGTATACATCTCAATTTTACACCAAAGCACTTAAAACAAACCTAATGGAAACACGTTAGGTTAACTTCCCACCTGATTCTGACATGTCTGAAAGTTGTTTCAGACCTGTGAACATAAAGATAAAAAAGTTGATTTCTCAGTGAATAGAATGCTTTGACATAAAAGTAGTATACTTTTCAATTGTACTCAAAAGTCCTGACTGCAATCCTAATGGAAGCACCTTTGGTTAACTTCCCACATGATTCTAAGATGTCTGAAAGTTGTTTCATGGCTCTGTTCATCAAGACAAAAAAGTTACTTTCTGAGTGCATACTATGTTCTGACATTAAGATGGTATACATTTGAATTTTCCAACAAAATGCAGAGGGCAAACCAGATGGAAACATATTAAGTTAACTTCCCACATGTTTCTGAGCTGTTTGAAAGTTGTCTCATGGCTCTACACATCAACACAAAAAAGTTGTTAACTCAGGGCATACAATGCTTAGACAATACAAATAGTATACATTTCAATTTTACACCAAAGCATTTACTGCAAACCTAATGCAAACAAATTAGGTTAACTTCCCACATGATTTTGAGATGTCTGAAAGTTGTTTCATGGCTCTATTCCTCAAGACAAAAAAGTTACTTTCTCAGTGCATACTATGTTCTGACATTAAGATGGTATAAATTTCAATTTTCCAACAAAATGCAGAGTGCAAACCAGATGGATACATATTAAGTTACCTTCCCACATGTTTCTGAGCTGTTTGAAAGTTGTCTCATGGCTCTACACATCAACACAAAAAAGTTGTTAACTCAGGGCATGCAATGGTTAGATAATACATAGAGTATACATTTCAATTTTACACCAAAGTGCATGCTGCAAACCTAATGGAAACAACTTAGGTTAACTTCCCAAATGTTTCTGAGTTGTTTGAAAGTTGTATTATGGCTCTGAACATCAAGACAAAAAAGTTGTTTTCTCAGTGCATACAATGCTTTTACAATACAAATAGTTTACATTTCAATTCTACTCAAAAGTCCTGATTGCAAACCTAATGGAAACACCTTAGGTTAACTTCCCACATGATTCTGAGATGTTTGAAAGTTGTTTCATGGCTCTGTTCATCAAGACAAAAAAGTTACTTTCTCAGTGCATACTATGTTCTGACATTAAGATGGTATACATTTGAATTTTCCAACAAAATGCAGAGGGCAAACAAGATGGATTCATATTAAGTTAACTTCCCACATGTTTCTGAGCTGTTTGAAAGTTGTCTCATGGCTCTACACATCAACACAAAAAAGTTGTTCACTGAGGGCATACAATGGCTAGATAATACAGAGTATACATTTCAATTTTACACCAAAGTAGATGCTGCAAACCTAATGGAAACACCTTAGGTTAACTTCCCACCTGATTCTGAGATGTCTGAAAGTTGTTTCAAACCTGTGAACATAAAGATAAAAAAGTTGATTTCTCAGTGAATAGAATGCTTTGACATAAAAGTAGTATACTTTTCAATTGTACTCAAAAGTCCTGACTGCAATCCTAATTGAAGCACCTTTGGTTAACTGCCCACATGATTCTGAGATGTCTGAAAGTTGTTTCATGGCTCTGTTCATCAATACAAAAAAGTTACTTTCTGAGTGCATACTATGTTCTGACATTAAGATGGTATACATTTCAATTTTCCAACAAAATGCAGAGGGCAAAACAGATGGAAACATATTAAGTTAACTTCCCACATGTTTCTGAGCTGTTTGAAAGTTGTCTCATGGCTCTACACATCAACACAAAAAAGTTGTTAACTGAGGGCATACAATGGTTAGATAATACAGATAGTATACATTTCAATTTTACACCAAAGTACATACTGCAAACCTAATGGAAACAACTTAGGTTAACTTCCCACATGTTTCTGAGTTGTTTGAAAGTTGTATTATGGCTCTGAACATCAAGACAAAAAAGTTGTTTTCTCAGTGCATACAATGCTTTTGCAATACAAATAGTATACATTTCAATTCTACTCAAAAGTCCTGATTGCTAACCTAATGGAAACACCTTAGGTTAACTTCCCACATGAGTATGAGTAGGTTGAAAGTTGTTTCATGCCTCTGTTCATCAAGACAAAAAAGTTACTTTCTCAGTGCATACTATGTTCTAACATTAAGGTGGTATACATTACAATTTTCCAACAAAATGCAGAGTGCAAACCAGATGGATACATATTAAGTTAACTTCCCACATGTTTCTGAGCTGTTTGAAAGTTGTCTCATGGCTCCACACATCAACACAAAAAAGTTGTTAACTCAGGGCATACAATGCTTAGACAATACAAATGGTATACATCTCAATTTTACACCAAAGCACTTACTGCAAACCTAATGGAAACACCTTAGGTTAACTTCCCACATGATTCTGAGATGTCTGAAAGTTGTTTCATACCTGCGAACATGAAGATAAAAAAGGTTGATTTCTCAGTGTATAGAATGCTTTGACATAAATGTAGTATAGATTTCAAATGTACTCTAAAGTCCTGAGTGCAAACCTAATGGAAACACCTTAGGTTAACTTCCCACATGATTATGAGTAGTTTGAAAGTTGTTTCATTGCATTACACATCAACACAAAAAAGTTGTTATCTCAGTGCATGCAATGCTTAGACAATACACATAGTATACATCTCAATTTTACACCAAAGCACTTACTGCAAACCTAATGGAAACACCTTAGGTTAACTTCCCACATGATTCTGAGATGTCTGAAAGTTCTTTCACACCTGTGAACATAAAGACAAAAAAGTTGTTTCTCAGTGCATACAATGCTTTTACAATACAAATACTATACATTTCAATTGTACTCAAAAGTCCTGATTGCAAATCTAATGGAAACACCTTAGGTTAACTTCCCACATGATTATGAGCAGTTTGAAAGTTGTTTCATGGCTGTACACATCAACACAAAAATGTTGTTAACTCAGGGCATGCAATGCTTAGACAATACAAATAGTATACATCTCAATTTTACACCAAAGCACTTACAGCAAACCTAATGGAAACACCTTAGGTTAACTTCCCACCTGATTCTGAGATGTCTGAAAGTTGTTTCAAACCTGTGAACATAAAGATAAAAAAGTTGATTTCTCAGTGAATAGAATGCTTTGACATAAAAGTAGTATACTTTTCAATTGTACTCAAAAGTCCTGACTGCAATCCTAATGGAAGCACCTTTGGTTAACTTCCCACATGATTCTAAGATGTCTGAAAGTTGTTTCATGGCTCTGTTCATCAAGACAAAAAAGTTACTTTCTGAGTGCATACTATGTTCTGACATTAAGATGGTATACATTTGAATTTTCCAACAAAATGCAGAGGGCAAACCAGATGGAAACATATTAAGTTAACTTCCCACATGTTTCTGAGCTGTTTGAAAGTTGTCTCATGGCTCTACACATCAATACAAAAAAGTTGTTAACTGAGGGCATACAATGGTTAGATAATACAGATAGTATACATTTCAATTTTACACCAAAGTACATACTGCAAACCTAATGGAAACAACTTAGGTTAACTTCCCACATGTTTCTGAGTTGTTTGAAAGTTGTATTATGGCTCTGAACATCAAGACAAAAAAGTTGTTTTCTCAGTGCATACAATGCTTTTACAATACAAATAGTATACATTTCAATTCTACTCAAAAGTCCTGATTGCTAACCTAATGGAAACACCTTAGGTTAACTTCCCACATGAGTATGAGTAGGTTGAAAGTTGTTTCATGCCTCTGTTCATCAAGACAAAAAAGTTACTTTCTCAGTGCATACTATGTTCTAACATTAAGGTGGTATACATTACAATTTTCCAACAAAATGCAGAGTGCAAACCAGATGGATACATATTAAGTTAACTTCCCACATGTTTCTGAGCTGTTTGAAAGTTGTCTCATGGCTCCACACATCAACACAAAAAAGTTGTTAACTCAGGGCATGCAATGCTTAGACAATACAAATAGTATACATTTCAATTTTACACCAAAGCACTTACTGCAAACCTAATGCAAACAAATTAGGTTAACTTCCCACATGATTCTGAGATGTCTGAAAGTTGTTTCATGGCTCTATTCATCAAGACAAAAAAGTTACTTTCTCAGTGCATACTATGTTCTGACATCAAGATGGTATAAATTTCAATTTTCCAACAAAATGCAGAGTGCAAACCAGATGGATACATATTAAGTTACCTTCCCACATGTTTCTGAGCTGTTTGAAAGTTGTCTCATGGCTCTACACATCAACACAAAAAAGTTGTTAACTCAGGGCATACAATGGTTAGATAATACATAAAGTATACATTTCAATTTTACACCAAAGTACATGCTGCAAACCGAATAGAAACAACTTAGGTTAACTTCCCACATGTTTATGAGTAGTTTGAAAGTTGTTTCATGGCAGCACACATCAACACAAAAAAGTTGTTATCTCAGTGCATGCAATGCTTTTACAATACAAATAGTTTACATTTCAATTCTACTAAAAAGTCCTGATTGCAAACCTAATGGAAACACCTTAGGTTAACTTCCCACATGATTCTGAGATGTCTGAAATTTCTTTCATACCTGTGAACATAAAGACAAAAAAGTTGATTTCTCAGTGAATAGAATGCTTTGACATAAATGTAGTATACATTTCAAATGAACTCAAAAGTCATGACTGGAAACCTAATGGAAACACCTTAGGTTAACTTTCCACATGTTTATGAGTAGTTTGAAAGTTGTTTCATGGCTGTACACATCAACACCAAAAAGTTGTTTTCTCAGTGCTTGCAATGCTTAGACAATACAAATAGTATACATTTCAATTTTACACCAAAGCACTTACTGCAAACCTAATGGAAACACCTCAGGGTAACTTCCCACATGATTCTGTGATGTTTGAAAGTTGTTTCATGGCTCTGTTCATCAAGACAAAAAAGTTACTTTCTCAGTGCATACTATGTTCTGACATTAAGAAGGTATACATTTGAATTTTCCAACAAAAAGCAGAGGGCAAACAAGATGGATTCATATTAAGTTAACTTCCCACATGTTTCTGAGCTGTTTGGAAGTTGTCTCATGGCTCCACACATCAACACAAAAAAGTTGTTAACTCAGGGCATACAATGCTTAGACAATACAAATGGTATACATCTCAATTTTACACCAAAGCACTTACTGCAAACCTAATGCAAACACCTCAGGGTAACTTCCCACATGATTCTGAGATGTCTGAAAGTTGTTTCATACCTGCGAACATGAAGATAAAAAAGGTTGATTTCTCAGTGTATAGAATGCTTTGACATAAATGTAGTATAGATTTCAAATGTACTCTAAAGTCCTGACTGCAAACCTAATGGAAACAACTTAGGTTAACTTCCCAAATGTTTATGAGTAGTTTGAAAGTTGTTTCATGGCTGTACACATCAACACAAAAAAGTTGTTATCTCAGTGCATGCAATGCTTAGACAATACAAATAGTATACATTTCAATTTTACACCAAAGCACTTACTGCAAACCTAATGGAAACAAATTAGGGTAACTTCCCACATGATTCTGAGATGTCTGAAAGTTGTTTCATGGCTCTATTCATCAAGACAAAAAAGTTACTTTCTCAGTGCATACTATGTTCTGACATTAAGATGGTATAAATTTCAATTTTCCAACAAAATGCAGAGTGCAAACCAGATGGATACATATTAAGTTAACTTCCCACATGTTTCTGAGCTGTTTGAAAGTTGTCTCATGGCTCCACACATCAACACAAAAAAGTTGTTAACTCAGGGCATGCAATGCTTAGACAATACAAATAGTATACATTTCAATTTTACACCAAAGCACTTACTGCAAACCTAATGCAAACAAATTAGGTTAACTTCCCACATGATTCTGAGATGTCTGAAAGTTGTTTCATGGCTCTATTCATCAAGACAAAAAAGTTACTTTCTCAGTGCATACTATGTTCTGACATCAAGATGGTATAAATTTCAATTTTCCAACAAAATGCAGAGTGCAAACCAGATGGATACATATTAAGTTACCTTCCCACATGTTTCTGAGCTGTTTGAAAGTTGTCTCATGGCTCTACACATCAACACAAAAAAGTTGTTAACTCAGGGCATACAATGGTTAGATAATACATAAAGTATACATTTCAATTTTACACCAAAGTACATGCTGCAAACCGAATAGAAACAACTTAGGTTAACTTCCCACATGTTTATGAGTAGTTTGAAAGTTGTTTCATGGCAGCACACATCAACACAAAAAAGTTGTTATCTCAGTGCATGCAATGCTTTTACAATACAAATAGTTTACATTTCAATTCTACTAAAAAGTCCTGATTGCAAACCTAATGGAAACACCTTAGGTTAACTTCCCACATGATTCTGAGATGTCTGAAATTTCTTTCATACCTGTGAACATAAAGACAAAAAAGTTGATTTCTCAGTGAATAGAATGCTTTGACATAAATGTAGTATACATTTCAAATGAACTCAAAAGTCATGACTGGAAACCTAATGGAAACACCTTAGGTTAACTTTCCACATGTTTATGAGTAGTTTGAAAGTTGTTTCATGGCTGTACACATCAACACCAAAAAGTTGTTTTCTCAGTGCTTGCAATGCTTAGACAATACAAATAGTATACATTTCAATTTTACACCAAAGCACTTACTGCAAACCTAATGGAAACACCTCAGGGTAACTTCCCACATGATTCTGTGATGTTTGAAAGTTGTTTCATGGCTCTGTTCATCAAGACAAAAAAGTTACTTTCTCAGTGCATACTATGTTCTGACATTAAGAAGGTATACATTTGAATTTTCCAACAAAAAGCAGAGGGCAAACAAGATGGATTCATATTAAGTTAACTTCCCACATGTTTCTGAGCTGTTTGGAAGTTTTCTCATGGCTCCACACATCAACACAAAAAAGTTGTTAACTCAGGGCATACAATGCTTAGACAATACAAATGGTATACATCTCAATTTTACACCAAAGCACTTACTGCAAACCTAATGCAAACACCTCAGGGTAACTTCCCACATGATTCTGAGATGTCTGAAAGTTGTTTCATACCTGCGAACATGAAGATAAAAAAGGTTGATTTCTCAGTGTATAGAATGCTTTGACATAAATGTAGTATAGATTTCAAATGTACTCTAAAGTCCTGACTGCAAACCTAATGGAAACAACTTAGGTTAACTTCCCAAATGTTTATGAGTAGTTTGAAAGTTGTTTCATGGCTGTACACATCAACACAAAAAAGTTGTTATCTCAGTGCATGCAATGCTTAGACAATACAAATAGTATACATTTCAATTTTACACCAAAGCACTTACTGCAAACCTAATGGAAACAAATTAGGGTAACTTCCCACATGATTCTGAGATGTCTGAAAGTTGTTTCATGGCTCTATTCATCAAGACAAAAAAGTTACTTTCTCAGTGCATACTATGTTCTGACATTAAGATGGTATAAATTTCAATTTTCCAACAAAATGCAGAGTGCAAACCAGATGGATACATATTAAGTTAACTTCCCACATGTTTCTGAGCTGTTTGAAAGTTGTCTCATGGCTCTACACATCAACACAAAAAAGTTGTTAACTCAGGGGATACAATGGGTAGATAATACATAGAGTATACATTTCAATTTTACACCAAAGTACATGCTGCAAACCTAATGGAAACAACTTAGGTTAACTTCCCAAATGTTTCTGAGTTGTTTGGAAAGTTGTATTATGGCTCTGAACATCAAGACTAAAAAGTTGTTTTCTCAGTGCATACAATGCTTTTACAATACAAATAGTATACATTTCATTTCTACTCAAAAGTCCTGATTGCAAACCTAATGGAAACACCTTAGGGTAACTTCCCACATGATTATGAGTAGTTTGAAAGTTGTCTCATGGCTCTACACATCAACACAAAAAAGTTGTTAACTCAGGGCATACAATGCTTAGACAATACAAATAGTATACATTTCAATTTTACACCAAAGCATTTACTGCAAACCTAATGCAAACAAATTAGGTTAACTTCCCACATGATTTTGAGATGTCTGAAAGTTGTTTCATGGCTCTATTCATCAAGACAAAAAAGTTACTTTCTCAGTGCATACTATGTTCTGACATTAAGATGGTATAAATTTCAATTTTCACACAAATGCAGAGTGCAAACCAGATGGATACATATTAAGTTACCTTCCCACATGTTTCTGAGCTGTTTGAAAGTTGTCTCATGGCTCTACACATCAACACAAAAAAGTTGTTAACTCAGGGCATACAATGGTTAGATAATACATAGAGTATACATTTCAATTTTACACCAAAGTACATGCTGCAAACCTAATGGAAACAACTTAGGTTAACTTCCCAAATGTTTCTGAGTTGTTTGAAAGTTGTATTATGGCTCTGAACATCAAGACAAAAAAGTTGTTTTCTCAGTGCATACAATGCTTTTACAATACAAATAGTTTACATTTCAATTCTACTCAAAAGTCCTGATTGCAACCTAATGGAAACACCTTAGGTTAACTTCCCAACATGATTCTGAGATGTTTGAAAGTTGTTTCATGGCTCTGTTCATCAAGACAAAAAAGTTACTTTCTCAGTGCATACTATGTTCTGACATTAAGATGGTATACATTTGAATTTTCCAACAAAATGCAGAGGGCAAACAAGATGGATTCATATTAAGTTAACTTCCCACATGTTTCTGAGCTGTTTGAAAGTTGTCTCATGGCTCTACACATCAACACAAAAAAGTTGTTCACTGAGGGCATACAATGGCTAGATAATACAGAGTATACATTTCAATTTTACACCAAAGTAGATGCTGCAAACCTAATGGAAACACCTTAGGTTAACTTCCCACCTGATTCTGAGATGTCTGAAAGTTGTTTCAAACCTGTGAACATAAAGATAAAAAAGTTGTTTCTCAGTGAATAGAATGCTTTGACATAAAAGTAGTATACTTTTCAATTGTACTCAAAAGTCCTGACTGCAATCCTAATTGAATCACCTTGGTTAACTGCCCACATGATTCTGAGATGTTTGAAAGTTGTTTCATGGCTCTGTTCATCAATACAAAAAAGTTACTTTCTGAGTGCATACTATGTTCTGACATTAAGATGGTATACATTTCAATTTTCCAACAAAATGCAGAGGGCAAAACAAATGGAAACATATTAAGTTAACTTCCCACATGTTTCTGAGCTGTTTGAAAGTTGTCTCATGGCTCTACACATCAACACAAAAAAGTTGTTAACTGAGGGCATACAATGGTTAGATAATACAGATAGTATACATTTCAATTTTACACCAAAGTACATACTGCAAACCTAATGAAACAACTTAGGTTAACTTCCCACATGTTCTGAGTTGTTTGAAAGTTGTATTATGGCTCTGAACATCAAGACAAAAAAGTTGTTTTCTCAGTGCATACAATGCTTTTGCAATACAAATAGTATACATTTCAATTCTACTCAAAAGTCCTGATTGCTAACCTAATGGAAACACCTTAGGTTAACTTCCCACATGAGTATGAGTAGGTTGAAAGTTGTTTCATGCCTCTGTTCATCAAGACAAAAAAGTTACTTTCTCAGTGCATACTATGTTCTAACATTAAGGTGGTATACATTACAATTTTCCAACAAAATGCAGAGTGCAAACCAGATGGATACATATTAAGTTAACTTCCCACATGTTTCTGAGCTGTTTGAAAGTTGTCTCATGGCTCCACACATCAACACAAAAAAGTTGTTAACTCAGGGCATGCAATGCTTAGACAATACAAATAGTATACATTTCAATTTTTACACCAAAGCACTTACTGCAAACCTAATGCAAACAAATTAGGTTAACTTCCCACATGATTCTGAGATGTCTGAAAGTTGTTTCATGGCTCTATTCATCAAGACAAAAAAGTTACTTTCTCAGTGCATACTATGTTCTGACATCAAGATGGTATAAATTTCAATTTTCCAACAAAATGCAGAGTGCAAACCAGATGGATACATATTAAGTTACCTTCCCACATGTTTCTGAGCTGTTTGAAAGTTGTCTCATGGCTCTACACATCAACACAAAAAAGTTGTTAACTCAGGGCATACAATGGTTAGATAATACATAAAGTATACATTTCAATTTTAACACCCAAAGTACATGCTGCAAACCGAATAGAAACAACTTAGGTTAACTTCCCACATGTTTATGAGTAGTTTTGAAAGTTGTTTCATGGCAGCACACATCAACACAAAAAAGTTGTTATCTCAGTGCATGCAATGCTTTTACAATACAAATAGTTTACATTTCAATTCTACTAAAAAGTCCCTGATTGCAAACCTAATGGAAACACCTTAGGTTAACTTCCCACATGATTCTGAGATGTCTGAAATTTCTTTCATACCTGTGAACATAAAGACAAAAAAGTTGATTTCTCAGTGAATAGAATGCTTTGACATAAATGTAGTATACATTTCAAATGAACTCAAAAGTCATGACTGGAAACCTAATGGAAACACCTTAGGTTAACTTTCCACATGTTTATGAGTAGTTTGAAAGTTGTTTCATGGCTGTACACATCAACACCAAAAAGTTGTTTTCTCAGTGCTTGCAATGCTTAGACAATACAAATAGTATACATTTCAATTTTACAACCAAAGCACTTACTGCAAACCTAATGGAAACACCTCAGGGTAACTTCCCACATGATTCTGTGATGTTTGAAAGTTGTTTCATGGCTCTGTTCATCAAGACAAAAAAGTTACTTTCTCAGTGCATACTATGTTCTGACATTAAGAAGGTATACATTTGAATTTTCCAACAAAAAGCAGAGGGCAAACAAGATGGATTCATATTAAGTTAACTTCCCACATGTTTCTGAGCTGTTTGGAAGTTGTCCTCATGGCTCCACACATCAACACAAAAAAGTTGTTAACTCAGGGCATACAATGCTTAGACAATACAAATGGTATACATCTCAATTTTACACCAAAGCACTTACTGCAAACCTAATGCAAACACCTCAGGGTAACTTCCCACATGATTCTGAGATGTCTGAAAGTTGTTTCATACCTGCGAACATGAAGATAAAAAAGGTTGATTTCTCAGTGTATAGAATGCTTTGACATAAATGTAGTATAGATTTCAAATGTACTCTAAAGTCCTGACTGCAAACCTAATGGAAACAACTTAGGTTAACTTCCAAATGTTTATGAGTAGTTTGAAAGTTGTTTCATGGCTGTACACATCAACACAAAAAAGTTGTTATCTCAGTGCATGCAATGCTTAGACAATACAAATAGTATACATTTCAATTTTACACCAAAGCACTTACTGCAAACCTAATGGAAACAAATTAGGGTAACTTCCCACATGATTCTGAGATGTCTGAAAGTTGTTTCATGGCTCTATTCATCAAGACAAAAAAGTTACTTTCTCAGTGCATACTATGTTCTGACATTAAGATGGTATAAATTTCAATTTTCCAACAAAATGCAGAGTGCAAACCAGATGGATACATATTAAGTTAACTTCCCACATGTTTCTGAGCTGTTTGAAAGTTGTCTCATGGCTCCCACACATCAACACAAAAAAGTTGTTAACTCAGGGCATGCAATGCTTAGACAATACAAATAGTATACATTTCAATTTTACACCAAAGCACTTACTGCAAACCTAATGCAAACAAATTAGGTTAACTTCCCACATGATTCTGAGATGTCTGAAAGTTGTTTCATGGCTCTATTCATCAAGACAAAAAAGTTACTTTCTCAGTGCATACTATGTTCTGACATCAAGATGGTATAAATTTCAATTTCCAACAAAATGCAGAGTGCAAACCAGATGGATACATATTAAGTTACCTTCCCACATGTTTCTGAGCTGTTTGAAAGTTGTCTCATGGCTCTACACATCAACACAAAAAAGTTGTTAACTCAGGGCATACAATGGTTCAGATAATACATAAAGTATACATTTCAATTTTACACCAAAGTACATGCTGCAAACCGAATAGAAACAACTTAGGTTAACTTCCACATGTTTATGAGTAGTTTGAAAGTTGTTTCATGGCAGCACACATCAACACAAAAAAGTTGTTATCTCAGTGCATGCAATGCTTTTACAATACAAATAGTTTACATTTCAATTCTACTAAAAAGTCCTGATTGCAAAACCTAATGGAAACACCTTAGGTTAACTTCCCACATGATTCTGAGATGTCTGAAATTTCTTTCATACCTGTGAACATAAAGACAAAAAAGTTGATTTCTCAGTGAATAGAATGCTTTGACATAAATGTAGTATACATTTCAAATGAACTCAAAAGTCATGACTGGAAACCTAATGGAAACACCTTAGGTTAACTTTCCACATGTTTATGAGTAGTTTGAAAGTTGTTTCATGGCTGTACACATCAACACCAAAAAGTTGTTTTCTCAGTGCTTGCAATGCTTAGACAATACAAATAGTATACATTTCAATTTTACACCAAAGCACTTACTGCAAACCTAATGGAAACACCTCAGGGTAACTTCCCACATGATTCTGTGATGTTTGAAAGTTGTTTCATGGCTCTGTTCATCAAGACAAAAAAGTTACTTTCTCAGTGCATACTATGTTCTGACATTAAGAAGGTATACATTTGAATTTTCCAACAAAAAGCAGAGGGCAAACAAGATGGATTCATATTAAGTTAACTTCCCACATGTTTCTGAGCTGTTTGGAAGTTGTCTCATGGCTCCACACATCAACACAAAAAAGTTGTTAACTCAGGGCATACAATGCTTAGACAATACAAATGGTATACATCTCAATTTTACACCAAAGCACTTACTGCAAACCTAATGCAAACACCTCAGGGTAACTTCCCACATGATTCTGAGATGTCTGAAAGTTGTTTCATACCTGCGAACATGAAGATAAAAAAGGTTGATTTCTCAGTGTATAGAATGCTTTGACATAAATGTAGTATAGATTTCAAATGTACTCTAAAGTCCTGACTGCAAACCTAATGGAAACAACTTAGGTTAACTTCCCAAATGTTTATGAGTAGTTTGAAAGTTGTTTCATGGCTGTACACATCAACACAAAAAAGTTGTTATCTCAGTGCATGCAATGCTTAGACAATACAAATAGTATACATTTCAATTTTACACCAAAGCACTTACTGCAAACCTAATGGAAACAAATTAGGGTAACTTCCCACATGATTCTGAGATGTCTGAAAGTTGTTTCATGGCTCTATTCATCAAGACAAAAAAGTTACTTTCTCAGTGCATACTATGTTCTGACATTAAGATGGTATAAATTTCAATTTTCCAACAAAATGCAGAGTGCAAACCAGATGGATACATATTAAGTTAACTTCCCACATGTTTCTGAGCTGTTTGAAAGTTGTCTCATGGCTCTACACATCAACACAAAAAAGTTGTTAACTCAGGGGATACAATGGGTAGATAATACATAGAGTATACATTTCAATTTTACACCAAAGTACATGCTGCAAACCTAATGGAAACAACTTAGGTTAACTTCCCAAATGTTTCTGAGTTGTTTGAAAGTTGTATTATGGCTCTGAACATCAAGACTAAAAAGTTGTTTTCTCAGTGCATACAATGCTTTTACAATACAAATAGTATACATTTCATTTCTACTCAAAAGTCCTGATTGCAAACCTAATGGAAACACCTTAGGGTAACTTCCCACATGATTATGAGTAGTTTGAAAGTTGTCTCATGGCTCTACACATCAACACAAAAAAGTTGTTAACTCAGGGCATACAATGCTTAGACAATACAAATAGTATACATTTCAATTTTACACCAAAGCATTTACTGCAAACCTAATGCAAACAAATTAGGTTAACTTCCCACATGATTTTGAGATGTCTGAAAGTTGTTTCATGGCTCTATTCATCAAGACAAAAAAGTTACTTTCTCAGTGCATACTATGTTCTGACATTAAGATGGTATAAATTTCAATTTTCCAACAAAATGCAGAGTGCAAACCAGATGGATACATATTAAGTTACCTTCCCACATGTTTCTGAGCTGTTTGAAAGTTGTCTCATGGCTCTACACATCAACACAAAAAAGTTGTTAACTCAGGGCATACAATGGTTAGATAATACATAGAGTATACATTTCAATTTTACACCAAAGTACATGCTGCAAACCTAATGGAAACAACTTAGGTTAACTTCCCAAATGTTTCTGAGTTGTTTGAAAGTTGTATTATGGCTCTGAACATCAAGACAAAAAAGTTGTTTTCTCAGTGCATACAATGCTTTTACAATACAAATAGTTTACATTTCAATTCTACTCAAAAGTCCTGATTGCAAACCTAATGGAAACACCTTAGGTTAACTTCCCACATGATTCTGAGATGTTTGAAAGTTGTTTCATGGCTCTGTTCATCAAGACAAAAAAGTTACTTTCTCAGTGCATACTATGTTCTGACATTAAGATGGTATACATTTGAATTTTCCAACAAAATGCAGAGGGCAAACAAGATGGATTCATATTAAGTTAACTTCCCACATGTTTCTGAGCTGTTTGAAAGTTGTCTCATGGCTCTACACATCAACACAAAAAAGTTGTTCACTGAGGGCATACAATGGCTAGATAATACAGAGTATACATTTCAATTTTACACCAAAGTAGATGCTGCAAACCTAATGGAAACACCTTAGGTTAACTTCCCACCTGATTCTGAGATGTCTGAAAGTTGTTTCAAACCTGTGAACATAAAGATAAAAAAGTTGTTTTCTCAGTGAATAGAATGCTTTGACATAAAAGTAGTATACTTTTCAATTGTACTCAAAAGTCCTGACTGCAATCCTAATTGAATCACCTTTGGTTAACTGCCCACATGATTCTGAGATGTCTGAAAGTTGTTTCATGGCTCTGTTCATCAATACAAAAAAGTTACTTTCTGAGTGCATACTATGTTCTGACATTAAGATGGTATACATTTCAATTTTCCAACAAAATGCAGAGGGCAAAACAAATGGAAACATATTAAGTTAACTTCCCACATGTTTCTGAGCTGTTTGAAAGTTGTCTCATGGCTCTACACATCAACACAAAAAAGTTGTTAACTGAGGGCATACAATGGTTAGATAATACAGATAGTATACATTTCAATTTTACACCAAAGTACATACTGCAAACCTAATGGAAACAACTTAGGTTAACTTCCCACATGTTTCTGAGTTGTTTGAAAGTTGTATTATGGCTCTGAACATCAAGACAAAAAAGTTGTTTTCTCAGTGCATACAATGCTTTTGCAATACAAATAGTATACATTTCAATTCTACTCAAAAGTCCTGATTGCTAACCTAATGGAAACACCTTAGGTTAACTTCCCACATGAGTATGAGTAGGTTGAAAGTTGTTTCATGCCTCTGTTCATCAAGACAAAAAAGTTACTTTCTCAGTGCATACTATGTTCTAACATTAAGGTGGTATACATTACAATTTTCCAACAAAATGCAGAGTGCAAACCAGATGGATACATATTAAGTTAACTTCCCACATGTTTCTGAGCTGTTTGAAAGTTGTCTCATGGCTCCACACATCAACACAAAAAAGTTGTTAACTCAGGGCATACAATGCTTAGACAATACAAATGGTATACATCTCAATTTTACACCAAAGCACTTACTGCAAACCTAATGGAAACACCTTAGGTTAACTTCCCACATGATTCTGAGATGTCTGAAAGTTGTTTCATACCTGCGAACATGAAGATAAAAAAGGTTGATTTCTCAGTGTATAGAATGCTTTGACATAAATGTAGTATAGATTTCAAATGTACTCTAAAGTCCTGACTGCAAACCTAATGGAAACACCTTAGGTTAACTTCCCACATGATTATGAGTAGTTTGAAAGTTGTTTCATTGCATTACACATCAACACAAAAAAGTTGTTATCTCAGTGCATGCAATGCTTAGACAATACACATAGTATACATCTCAATTTTACACCAAAGCACTTACTGCAAACCTAATGGAAACACCTTAGGTTAACTTCCCACATGATTCTGAGATGTCTGAAAGTTCTTTCACACCTGTGAACATAAAGACAAAAAAGTTGTTTCTCAGTGCATACAATGCTTTTACAATACAAATACTATACATTTCAATTGTACTCAAAAGTCCTGATTGCAAATCTAATGGAAACACCTTAGGTTAACTTCCCACATGATTATGAGCAGTTTGAAAGTTGTTTCATGGCTGTACACATCAACACAAAAATGTTGTTAACTCAGGGCATGCAATGCTTAGACAATACAAATAGTATACATCTCAATTTTACACCAAAGCACTTACAGCAAACCTAATGGAAACACCTTAGGTTAACTTCCCACCTGATTCTGAGATGTCTGAAAGTTGTTTCAAACCTGTGAACATAAAGATAAAAAAGTTGATTTCTCAGTGAATTGAATGCTTTGACATAAAAGTAGTATACTTTTCAATTGTACTCAAAAGTCCTGACTGCAATCCTAATGGAAGCACCTTTGGTTAACTTCCCACATGATTCTAAGATGTCTGAAAGTTGTTTCATGGCTCTGTTCATCAAGACAAAAAAGTTACTTTCTGAGTGCATACTATGTTCTGACATTAAGATGGTATACATTTCAATTTTCCAACAAAATGCAGAGGGCAAACCAGATGGAAACATATTAAGTTAACTTCCCACATGTTTCTGAGCTGTTTGAAAGTTGTCTCATGGCTCTACACATCAACACAAAAAAGTTGTTAACTCAGGGCATACAATGCTTAGACAATACAAATAGTATACATTTCAATTTTACACCAAAGCATTTACTGCAAACCTAATGCAAACAAATTAGGTTAACTTCCCACATGATTTTGAGATGTCTGAAAGT
>NW_027276081.1:0-45090 GCF_030028105.1 Mobula birostris | reverse complement strand
CCACAAAACCAAGCCTGGAAGATCCCAAGCCTCAAAGATCCCAAGCCAAGCTCCAGGAACCCAAGCTTCGAAGATCCCAAGCCAAGCTGCAGGAACCCAAGCCTCGAAGATCCCAAGCCAAGCTCCAGGAACCCAAGCGTGACGGTCCCAAGGCAAGCTGCAGGAACCCAAGCCTCGAAGATCCCAAGCCTCGAAGATCGCAAGCCAAGCTCCAGACCAAAAGCCTCGAAGATCCCAAGCCAAGCTACAGGAACCCAACCCTCGAAGATCCCAAGCCAAGCTCCAGGAACCCAAGTATCGAAGATCCCAAGCAAGCTCCAGGAAACCAAGCCTCGAAGATCCCAAGCCAAGCTCCATGAACCCAAGCCTTGACGGTACCAACCAAGCTCCAGGAACCCAAGTCTCAAAGATCCCAAACCAAGCTCCAGGAACCCATGCCTGAAGAACCAAAGCCTCAAAAATCCCAAGCCATCTCCAGGAACCCAGGCCTCGGAGATCCCAAGCCAAGCTCCAGGAACCCAAGCTTTGACGGTCCCCAGCCAAGCTGCAGGAACCCAAGTCTCAAAGATCCCAAGCCAAGCTCCAGGAACTCAAGCCTCGAATATCCCAAGCCCCAGCTCCAAGAACCCAAGCCTCGAAGATCCCAAGCCAAGCTCCACAAACACAAGCCTCGAAGATCCCAAGCCAAGCTCCAGGAACCCAAGCCTCGAATATCCCAAACCAAGCTCCATGAACCCAAGCCTCGAAGATCCCAAGCCAAGCTCCAGGATCCCAAGCCTCAAAGATCCCAAGCCAAGCTCCAGGAAGCCAAGCCTCAAAGATCCCAAGCCAAGTTCCAGGAAACCAAGTCTCGAAGATCCCAAGGGAAGCTCCAGGAACCCAGCCTCGAAGATCCCAAGCCAAGCTCCAGGAACCCAACCATGAAGATCCCAAGCCAAGCTCCAGGAACCCAAGCCTGGAAGAACCCAAGCCGCCAAGACCCCAAGCCAAGCTCCAGGAACCCAAGCCTCGAAGATCCCAAGCCAAGCTCCAGGAAACCAAGCCTTGACGGTCCCAAGCCAAGCTCCAGGAACCCAAGTCTCAAAGTTCCCCAGCCAAGCTCCAGAACTCAAGCCTGGAAGATCCCCAGCCAAGTTCCAAGAACCCAAGCCTCGAAGATCCCAAGCCAAGGTCCAGGAACCCAAGCCTCGAAGATCACAAGCCAAGCTCCAGGAACCCAAGCCTCGAAGATCCCAAGCCAAGCTCCAGGAACCCAAGTCTCGAAGATCCCAAGCCTCGAAGATCGCAAGCCAAGCTCCAGGAACCCAAGCCTGGAAGATCCCAAGCCAAGCTCCAGGAACCCAAATCCTGAAGATCCCAAGCCAAGCTCCAGGACCCAAGCTGGAAGAATCCAAGCCTCAAAGACCCCAAGCCAAGCTCCAGGAACCCAAGCCTCGAAGATCTCAAGCCAAGCTCCAGGAACCCAAGCCTTGACGGTTCCAAGCCAAGCTCCAGGAACCCAAGTCTCAAGATCCCAAGCCAAGCTCCAGGAACACAAGCCTCGAAGATCCCAAGCCAAGCTCCAAGAACCCAAGCCTCGAAGATCACAAGCCAAGCTCCACGAACCCAAGCCTCGAAGATCCCAAGTCAAGCTCCAGGATCCCAAGCCTCGAAGATCCCAAGCCAAGCTCCAGGAACCCAAGCCTCGAAGATCCCAAGCCAAGGTCCAGAACCCAAGCCTCGAAGATCCGAAGCCAAGCTCCAGGAACCCAAGCCTCGTAGATCCCAAGCCACGGTCCGGGAACACAAGCCTCGAAGATCGCAAGCCAAGGTCCAGGAACCCAAGCCTCGAAGATCCCAAGCCAAGCTCCAGGAACCCAAGCCTCGAAGATCCCAAGCCAAGCTCCAGGAACCCAAGCCTCGAAGATCCCAAGCTAAGCTCCAGGAACGCAAGCCTCGAAGATCCCAAGCCAAGTTGCAGGATCCCAAGCCAGGCTCCAGGAAACTAAGCCTCGAAGATCCCAAGGCAAGCTTCAGGAACCCAAGCCTCGAAGATTCCAAGCCAAGCTCCGGGAACCCAGCCTCGAAGATCCCAAGCCAAGGTCCAGGACCCATGTATCGAAGATCCCAAGGCAAGCTCCAGGAAACCAAGCCTCGAAGATCCCAAGCCAGCTCCATGAACCCAAGCCTTGACGTTACCAACCAAGCTCCAAGAACCCAAGCCTCAAATATCCCAAGCCAAGCTCCAGGAACCCAGGCCTCGGAGATCCCAAGCCAAGCTCCAGGAACCCAAGCTTTGACGGTCCCCAGCCAAAGCTCCCGGAATCCAAGTCTCAAAGATCCAAGCCAAGCTCCAGGAACTCAAGCCTCGAAATCCCAAGCCCAGCTCAAGAACCCAAGCCTCGAAGATATCAAGCCAAGGCTCCACAAACCCAAGCCTCGAAGATCCCAAGCCAAGCTCCAGGAACCCAAGCCTCGAAGATCCCAGGCTAAGCTCCAAGAACCCAAGCCTTGACGGTCCCAAGCCAAGCTCCAGGAACCCAAGCCTCGAAGATCCCAAGCCAAGCTCCACGAACCCAAGCCTCGAACATCCCAAGCAAAGCTCAAGGATCCCATGCCTCGAAGATCCCAAGCCAAGCTCCCGGAAGCCAAGCCTCGAAGATCCCAAGCCAAGGGTCCAGGAACCGAAACCTTGAAGATCCCAAGCCAAGCTCCACAAAACCAAGCCTCGAAGATCCCAAGCCAAACTCCAGGATCCCAAGCCAAGCTCCAGGAACCCAAGCCTCGAAGTTCCCAGCCCAAGCTCCAGGAAATCAAGCTTCGAAGATCCCAATCCAAGCTCCAAGAACCCAAGCCTCGAAGATCCAAAGCCAAGCTCCACAAAACCAAGCCTGGAAGAACCCAAGCCTCAAGATCCCAAGCCAAGCTCCAGGAACCCAAGCTTCGAAGATCCCAAGCCAAGCTGCAGGAACCCAAGCCTCGAAGATCCCAAGCCAAGCTCCAGGAACCCAAGCGTGACGGTCCCAAGGCAAGCTGCAGGATCCCAAGCCTCGAAGATCGCAAGCCAAGCTCCAGGACCAAAAGCCTCGAAGATCCCAAGCCAAGCTACAGAACCCAACCCTCGAAGATCCCAAGCCAAGCTCCAGGAACCCAAGTATCGAAGATCCCAAGGCAAGCTCCAGGAAACCAAGCCTCGAAGATCCCAAGCCAAGCTCCATGAACCCAAGCCTTGACGGTACCAACCAAGCACCAGGAACCCAAGTCTCAAAGATCCCAAACCAAGCTCCAGGAACCCATGCCTGGAAGAACCAAAGCCTCAAAAATCCCAAGCCATCTCCAGGAACCCAGGCCTCGGAGATCCCAAGCCAAGCTCCAGGAACCCAAGCTTTGACGGTCCCCAGCCAAGCTGCAGGAACCCAAGTCTCAAAGATCCCAAGCCAAGCTCCAGGAACTCAAGCCTCGAATATCCCAAGCCCAGCTCCAAGAACCCAAGCCTCGAAGATCCCAAGCCAAGCTCCACAAACACAAGCCTCGAAGATCCAAGCCAAGCTCCAGGAACCCAAGCCTCGAATATCCCAAACCAAGCTCCATGAACCCCAAGCCTCGAAGATCCCAAGCCAAGCTCCAGGATCCCAAGCCTCAAAGATCCCAAGCCAAGCTCCAGGAAGCCAAGCCTCAAAGATCCCAAGCCAAGTTCCAGGAAACCAAGTCTCGAAGATCCCAAGGGAAGCTCCAGGAACCCAAGCCTCGAAGATCCCAAGCCAAGCTCCAGGAACCCAAACCATGAAGATCCCAAGCCAAGCTCCAGGAACCCAAGCCTGGAAGAACCCAAGCCGCCAAGACCCCAAGCCAAGCTCCAGGAACCCAAGCCTCGAAGATCCCAAGCCAAGCTCCAGGAAACCAAGCCTTGACGGTCCCAAGCCAAGCTCCAGGAACCCAAGTCTCAAAGATCCCCAGCCAAGCTCCAGGAACTCAAGCCTGGAAGATCCCCAGGCCAAGTTCCAAGAACCCAAGCCTCGAAGATCCCAAGCCAAGGTCCAGGACCCAAGCCTCGAAGATCACAAGCCAAGCTCCAGGAACCCAAGCCTCGAAGATCCCAAGCCAAGCTCCAGGAACCCAAGCCTCGAAGATCCCAAGCTAAGCTCCAGGAATGCAAGCCTCGAAGATCCCAAGCCAAGTTGCAGGATCCCAAGCCAGGCTCCAGGAAACCAAGCCTCGAAGATCCCAAGGCAAGCTTCAGGAACCCCAAGCCTCGAAGATTCCCCCCCCCCCCAGCCAAGCTCCGGGAACCCAAGCCTCGAAGATCCCAAGCCAAGGCCCAGGAACCCAAGCCTCGAAGATCACTAGCCAAGCTCCAGGAACCCAGGCCTTGAAGATCCCAAGCCAAGCTCCAGGAACCCATCCCTCGAAGATCCCAAGCCAAGCTCCAGGAACCCAGTATCGAAGATCCCAAAGCAAGCTCCACGAAACCAAGCCTCGAAGATCCCAAGCCAAGCTCCATGAACCCAAGCCTTGACGTTACCAACCAAGCTCCAAGAACCCAAGCCTCAAATATCCCAAGCCAAGCTCCAGGAACCCAGGCCTCGGAGATCCCAAGCCAAGCTCCAGGAACCCAAGCTTTGACGGTCCCCAGCCAAGCTCCAGGAACCCAAGTCTCAAAGATCCCAAGCCAAGCTCCAGGAACTCAAGCCTCGAAGATCCCAAGCCAAGCTCCAGGATCCCAAGCCTCAAAGATTGCAAGCCAAGCTCCAGGAACCAAGCCTCAAAGATCCCAAGCCAAGTTCCAGGAACACAAGTCTCGAAGATCGCAAGCCAAGGTCCAGGAACCCAAGCCTCGAAGATCCCAGGCTAAGCTCCAAGAACCCAAGCCTTGACGGTCCCAAGCCAAGCTCCAGGAACCCAAGCCTCGAAGATCCCAAGCCAAGCTCCACGAACCCAAGCCTCGAACATCCCAAGCAAAGCTCAAGGATCCCATGCCTCGAAGATCCCAAGCCAAGCTCCCGGAAGCCAAGCCTCGAAGATCCCAAGCCAAGGTCCAGGAACCGAAACCTTGAAGATCCCAAGCCAAGCTCCAGGAACCTAAGCCTGGAAGAACCAAAGCCTCAAGAATTCCAAGCCAAGCTCCAGGAACCCAAGCCTTGACGGTCCCAAGCCAAGCTCCAGGAACCCAGGTCTCAAAGATCTCAAGCCAAGCTCCAGGAACTCAAGCCTCGAAGATCCCAAGCCACGCTCCAAGAACCCAAGCCTCGAAGATCCCAAGCCAAGCTCCACAAAACCAAGCCTCGAAGATCCCAAGCCAAACTCCAGGATCCCAAGCCAAGCTCCAGGAACCCAAGCCTCGAAGTTCCCAAGCCAAGCTCCAGGAAATCAAGCCTCGAAGATCCCAATCCAAGCTCCAAGAACCCAAGCCTCGAAGATCCAAAGCCAAGCTCCACAAAACCAAGCCTGGAAGATCCCAAGCCTCAAAGATCCCAAGCCAAGCTCCAGGAACCCAAGCTTCGAAGATCCCAAGCCAAGCTGCAGGAACCCAAGCCTCGAAGATCCCAAGCCAAGCTCCAGGAACCCAAGCGTGACGGTCCCAAGGCAAGCTGCAGGAACCCAAGCCTCGAAGATCCCAAGCCTCGAAGATCGCAAGCCAAGCTCCAGGACCAAAAGCCTCGAAGATCCCAAGCCAAGCTACAGGAACCCAACCCTCGAAGATCCCAAGCCAAGCTCCAGGAACCCAAGTATCGAAGATCCCAAGGCAAGCTCCAGGAAACCAAGCCTCGAAGATCCCAAGCCAAGCTCCATGAACCCAAGCCTTGACGGTACCAACCAAGCTCCAGGAACCCAAGTCTCAAAGATCCCAAACCAAGCTCCAGGAACCCATGCCTGGAAGAACCAAAGCCTCAAAAATCCCAAGCCATCTCCAGGAACCCAGGCCTCGGAGATCCCAAGCCAAGCTCCAGGAACCCAAGCTTTGACGGTCCCCAGCCAAGCTGCAGGAACCCAAGTCTCAAAGATCCCAAGCCAAGCTCCAGGAACTCAAGCCTCGAATATCCCAAGCCCAGCTCCAAGAACCCAAGCCTCGAAGATCCCAAGCCAAGCTCCACAAACACAAGCCTCGAAGATCCCAAGCCAAGCTCCAGGAACCCAAGCCTCGAATATCCCAAACCAAGCTCCATGAACCCAAGCCTCGAAGATCCCAAGCCAAGCTCCAGGATCCCAAGCCTCAAAGATCCCAAGCCAAGCTCCAGGAAGCCAAGCCTCAAAGATCCCAAGCCAAGTTCCAGGAAACCAAGTCTCGAAGATCCCAAGGGAAGCTCCAGGAACCCAAGCCTCGAAGATCCCAAGCCAAGCTCCAGGAACCCAAACCATGAAGATCCCAAGCCAAGCTCCAGGAACCCAAGCCTGGAAGAACCCAAGCCGCCAAGACCCCAAGCCAAGCTCCAGGAACCCAAGCCTCGAAGATCCCAAGCCAAGCTCCAGGAAACCAAGCCTTGACGGTCCCAAGCCAAGCTCCAGGAACCCAAGTCTCAAAGATCCCCAGCCAAGCTCCAGGAACTCAAGCCTGGAAGATCCCCAGCCAAGTTCCAAGAACCCAAGCCTCGAAGATCCCAAGCCAAGGTCCAGGAACCCAAGCCTCGAAGATCACAAGCCAAGCTCCAGGAACCCAAGCCTCGAAGATCCCAAGCCAAGCTCCAGGAACCCAAGTCTCGAAGATCCCAAGCCTCGAAGATCGCAAGCCAAGCTCCAGGAACCCAAGCCTGGAAGATCCCAAGCCAAGCTCCAGGAACCCAAATCCTGAAGATCCCAAGCCAAGCTCCAGGAACCCAAGCTTGGAAGAATCCAAGCCTCAAAGACCCCAAGCCAAGCTCCAGGAACCCAAGCCTCGAAGATCTCAAGCCAAGCTCCAGGAACCCAAGCCTTGACGGTTCCAAGCCAAGCTCCAGGAACCCAAGTCTCAAAGATCCCAAGCCAAGCTCCAGGAACACAAGCCTCGAAGATCCCAAGCCAAGCTCCAAGAACCCAAGCCTCGAAGATCACAAGCCAAGCTCCACGAACCCAAGCCTCGAAGATCCCAAGTCAAGCTCCAGGATCCCAAGCCTCGAAGATCCCAAGCCAAGCTCCAGGAACCCAAGCCTCGAAGATCCCAAGCCAAGGTCCAGGAACCCAAGCCTCGAAGATCCGAAGCCAAGCTCCAGGAACCCAAGCCTCGTAGATCCCAAGCCACGGTCCGGGAACACAAGCCTCGAAGATCGCAAGCCAAGGTCCAGGAACCCAAGCCTCGAAGATCCCAAGCCAAGCTCCAGGAACCCAAGCCTCGAAGATCCCAAGCCAAGCTCCAGGAACCCAAGCCTCGAAGATCCCAAGCTAAGCTCCAGGAACGCAAGCCTCGAAGATCCCAAGCCAAGTTGCAGGATCCCAAGCCAGGCTCCAGGAAACTAAGCCTCGAAGATCCCAAGGCAAGCTTCAGGAACCCAAGCCTCGAAGATTCCAAGCCAAGCTCCGGGAACCCAAGCCTCGAAGATCCCAAGCCAAGGTCCAGGAACCCATGTATCGAAGATCCCAAGGCAAGCTCCAGGAAACCAAGCCTCGAAGATCCCAAGCCAAGCTCCATGAACCCAAGCCTTGACGTTACCAACCAAGCTCCAAGAACCCAAGCCTCAAATATCCCAAGCCAAGCTCCAGGAACCCAGGCCTCGGAGATCCCAAGCCAAGCTCCAGGAACCCAAGCTTTGACGGTCCCCAGCCAAGCTCCCGGAATCCAAGTCTCAAAGATCCCAAGCCAAGCTCCAGGAACTCAAGCCTCGAAAATCCCAAGCCCAGCTCCAAGAACCCAAGCCTCGAAGATATCAAGCCAAGCTCCACAAACCCAAGCCTCGAAGATCCCAAGCCAAGCTCCAGGAACCCAAGCCTCGAAGATCCCAGGCTAAGCTCCAAGAACCCAAGCCTTGACGGTCCCAAGCCAAGCTCCAGGAACCCAAGCCTCGAAGATCCCAAGCCAAGCTCCACGAACCCAAGCCTCGAACATCCCAAGCAAAGCTCAAGGATCCCATGCCTCGAAGATCCCAAGCCAAGCTCCCGGAAGCCAAGCCTCGAAGATCCCAAGCCAAGGTCCAGGAACCGAAACCTTGAAGATCCCAAGCCAAGCTCCACAAAACCAAGCCTCGAAGATCCCAAGCCAAACTCCAGGATCCCAAGCCAAGCTCCAGGAACCCAAGCCTCGAAGTTCCCAAGCCAAGCTCCAGGAAATCAAGCTTCGAAGATCCCAATCCAAGCTCCAAGAACCCAAGCCTCGAAGATCCAAAGCCAAGCTCCACAAAACCAAGCCTGGAAGAACCCAAGCCTCAAAGATCCCAAGCCAAGCTCCAGGAACCCAAGCTTCGAAGATCCCAAGCCAAGCTGCAGGAACCCAAGCCTCGAAGATCCCAAGCCAAGCTCCAGGAACCCAAGCGTGACGGTCCCAAGGCAAGCTGCAGGATCCCAAGCCTCGAAGATCGCAAGCCAAGCTCCAGGACCAAAAGCCTCGAAGATCCCAAGCCAAGCTACAGGAACCCAACCCTCGAAGATCCCAAGCCAAGCTCCAGGAACCCAAGTATCGAAGATCCCAAGGCAAGCTCCAGGAAACCAAGCCTCGAAGATCCCAAGCCAAGCTCCATGAACCCAAGCCTTGACGGTACCAACCAAGCTCCAGGAACCCAAGTCTCAAAGATCCCAAACCAAGCTCCAGGAACCCATGCCTGGAAGAACCAAAGCCTCAAAAATCCCAAGCCATCTCCAGGAACCCAGGCCTCGGAGATCCCAAGCCAAGCTCCAGGAACCCAAGCTTTGACGGTCCCCAGCCAAGCTGCAGGAACCCAAGTCTCAAAGATCCCAAGCCAAGCTCCAGGAACTCAAGCCTCGAATATCCCAAGCCCAGCTCCAAGAACCCAAGCCTCGAAGATCCCAAGCCAAGCTCCACAAACACAAGCCTCGAAGATCCCAAGCCAAGCTCCAGGAACCCAAGCCTCGAATATCCCAAACCAAGCTCCATGAACCCAAGCCTCGAAGATCCCAAGCCAAGCTCCAGGATCCCAAGCCTCAAAGATCCCAAGCCAAGCTCCAGGAAGCCAAGCCTCAAAGATCCCAAGCCAAGTTCCAGGAAACCAAGTCTCGAAGATCCCAAGGGAAGCTCCAGGAACCCAAGCCTCGAAGATCCCAAGCCAAGCTCCAGGAACCCAAACCATGAAGATCCCAAGCCAAGCTCCAGGAACCCAAGCCTGGAAGAACCCAAGCCGCCAAGACCCCAAGCCAAGCTCCAGGAACCCAAGCCTCGAAGATCCCAAGCCAAGCTCCAGGAAACCAAGCCTTGACGGTCCCAAGCCAAGCTCCAGGAACCCAAGTCTCAAAGATCCCCAGCCAAGCTCCAGGAACTCAAGCCTGGAAGATCCCCAGCCAAGTTCCAAGAACCCAAGCCTCGAAGATCCCAAGCCAAGGTCCAGGAACCCAAGCCTCGAAGATCACAAGCCAAGCTCCAGGAACCCAAGCCTCGAAGATCCCAAGCCAAGCTCCAGGAACCCAAGTCTCGAAGATCCCAAGCCTCGAAGATCGCAAGCCAAGCTCCAGGAACCCAAGCCTGGAAGATCCCAAGCCAAGCTCCAGGAACCCAAATCCTGAAGATCCCAAGCCAAGCTCCAGGAACCCAAGCTTGGAAGAATCCAAGCCTCAAAGACCCCAAGCCAAGCTCCAGGAACCCAAGCCTCGAAGATCTCAAGCCAAGCTCCAGGAACCCAAGCCTTGACGGTTCCAAGCCAAGCTCCAGGAACCCAAGTCTCAAAGATCCCAAGCCAAGCTCCAGGAACACAAGCCTCGAAGATCCCAAGCCAAGCTCCAAGAACCCAAGCCTCGAAGATCACAAGCCAAGCTCCACGAACCCAAGCATCGAAGATCCCAAGTCAAGCTCCAGGATCCCAAGCCTCGAAGATCCCAAGCCAAGCTCCAGGAACCCAAGCCTCGAAGATCCCAAGCCAAGGTCCAGGAACCCAAGCCTCGAAGATCCGAAGCCAAGCTCCAGGAACCCAAGCCTCGTAGATCCCAAGCCACGGTCCGGGAACACAAGCCTCGAAGATCGCAAGCCAAGGTCCAGGAACCCAAGCCTCGAAGATCCCAAGCCAAGCTCCAGGAACCCAAGCCTCGAAGATCCCAAGCCAAGCTCCAGGAACCCAAGCCTCGAAGATCCCAAGCTAAGCTCCAGGAACGCAAGCCTCGAAGATCCCAAGCCAAGTCGCAGGATCCCAAGCCAGGCTCCAGGAAACTAAGCCTCGAAGATCCCAAGGCAAGCTTCAGGAACCCAAGCCTCGAAGATTCCAAGCCAAGCTCCGGGAACCCAAGCCTCGAAGATCCCAAGCCAAGGTCCAGGAACCCATGTATCGAAGATCCCAAGGCAAGCTCCAGGAAACCAAGCCTCGAAGATCCCAAGCCAAGCTCCATGAACCCAAGCCTTGACGTTACCAACCAAGCTCCAAGAACCCAAGCCTCAAATATCGCAAGCCAAGCTCCAGGAACCCAGGCCTCGGAGATCCCAAGCCAAGCTCCAGGAACCCAAGCTTTGACGGTCCCCAGCCAAGCTCCCGGAATCCAAGTCTCAAAGATCCCAAGCCAAGCTCCAGGAACTCAAGCCTCGAAAATCCCAAGCCCAGCTCCAAGAACCCAAGCCTCGAAGATATCAAGCCAAGCTCCACAAACCCAAGCCTCGAAGATCCCAAGCCAAGCTCCAGGAACCCAAGCCTCGAATATCCCAAGCCAAGCTCCATGAACCCAAGCCACGAAGATCCCAAGCCAAGCTCCAGGATCCCAAGCCTCAAAGATCCCAAGCCAAGCTCCAGGAAGCCAAGCCTCAAAGATCCCAAGCCAAGTTCCAGGAACCCAAGCCTCGAAGATCCCAAGGGAAGCTCCAGGAACCCAAGCGTCGAAGATCCCAAGCCAAGCTCCAGGAACCCAAACCATGAAGATCCCAAGCCAAGCTCCAGGAACCCAAGCCTGGAAGAACCCAAGCCTCCAAGATCCCAAGCCAAGCTCCAGGAACCCAAGCCTCGAAGATCCCAAGCCAAGATCCAGGAAACCAAGCCTTGACGGTCCCAAGCCAAGCTCCAGGAGCCCAAGTCTCAAAGATCCCCAGCCAAGCTCCAGGAACTCAAGCCTGGAAGATCCCCAGCCAAGCTCCAAGAACCCAAGCCTCGAAGATCCCAAGCCAAGGTCCAGGAACCCAAGCCTCGAAGATCACAAGGCAAGCTCCAGGAACCCAAGCCTCGAAGATCCCAAGCCAAGGTCCAGGAACCCAAGCCTCGAAGATCACTAGCCAAGCTCCAGGAACCCAAGCCTTGAAGATCCCAAGCCAAGCTCCAGGAACCCAACCCTCGAAGATCCCAAGCCAAGCTCCAGGAACCCATGTATCGAAGATCCCAAGGCAAGCTCCAGGAAACCAAGCCTCGAAGATCCCAAGCCAAGCTCCATGAACCCAAGCCTTGACGTTACCAACCAAGCTCCAAGAACCCAAGCCTCAAATATCTCAAGCCAAGTTCCAGGAACCCAGGCCTCGGAGATCCCAAGCCAAGCTCCAGGAACCCAAGCTTTGACGGTCCCCAGCCAAGCTCCAGGAACCCAAGTCTCAAAGATCCCAAGCCAAGCTCCAGGAACTCAAGCCTCGAAAATCCCAAGCCCAGCTCCAAGAACCCAAGCCTCGAAGATCCCAAGCCAAGCTCCACAAACCCAAGCCTCGAAGATCCCAAGCCAAGCTCCAGGAACCCAAGCCTCGAATATCCCAAGCCAAGCTCCATGAACCCAAGCCACGAAGATCCCAAGCCAAGCTCCAGGATCCCAAGCCTCAAAGATCCCAAGCCAAGCTCCAGGAAGCCAAGCCTCTAAGATCCCAAGCCACGTTCCAGGAACCGAAGCCTCGAAGATCCCAAGGGAAGCTCCAGGAAACCAAGTGTCGAAGATCCCAAGCCAAGCTCCAGGAACCCAAACCATGAAGATCCCAAGCCAAGCTCCAGGAACCCAAGCCTGGAAGAACCCAAGCCTCCAAGATCCCAAGCCAAGCTCCAGGAACCCAAGCCTCGAAGATCCCAAGCCAAGCTCCAGTAAACCAAGCCTTGACGGTCCCAAGCCAAGCTCCAGGAACCCAAGTCTCAAAGATCCCCAGCCAAGCTCCAGGAACTCAAGCCTGGAAGATCCCCAGCCAAGCTCCAAGAACCCAAGCCTCGAAGATCCCAAGCCAAGGTCCAGGAACCCAAGCCTCGAAGATCACAAGCCAAGCTCCAGGAACCCAAGCCTCGAAGATCCCAAGCCAAGCTCCAGGAACCCAAGCCTCGAAGATCCCAAGCCTCGAATATCGCAAGCCAAGCTCCAGGAACCCAAGCCTGGAAGATCCCAACCCAAGCTCCAGGAACCCAAATCCTGAAGATCCCAAGCCAAGCTCCAGGAACCCAGCTTGGAAGAATCCAAGCCTCAAAGACCCCAAGCCAAGCTCCAGGAACCCAAGCCTCGAAGATCTCAAGCCAAGCTCCAGGAACACAAGCCTTGACGGTCCCAAGCCAAGCTCCAGGAACCCAAGTCTCAAAGATCCCAAGCCAAGCTCCAGGAACACAAGCCTCGAAGATCCCAAGCCAAGCTCCAAGAACCCAAGCCTCGAAGATCCCAAGCCAAGCTCCACAAATCCAAGCCACGAAGATCCGAAGCCAAGCTCCAGAAACCCAAGCCTCGAAGATCCCAAGCCAAGCTCCACGAACCCAAGCCTCGAAGATCCCAAGTCAAGCTCCAGGATCCCAAGCCTCGACGATCTCAAGCCAAGCTCCAGTAACCCAAGACTCGAAGATCCCAAGCCAAGCTCCAGGAACCCAAGCCTCGAAGATCCCAAGCCAAGCTCCAGGAACCCAAGCCTCGAAGATCTCAAGCCAAGCTCCAGGAACCCAAGCCTTGACGGTCCCAAGGCAAGCTCCAGGAACCCAAGCCTCAAAGGTCCCAAGGCAAGCTCCAGGAACCCAAGTCTCGAAGGTCCCAAGGCAAGCTCCAGGAACCCAAGCCTCAAAGATCCCAAGCCAAGTTCCACGAACCGAAGCCTCGATGATCCCAAGCCTCGAAGATCGCAAGCCAAGCTCCAGGAACCCAAGCCTGGAAGATCCCAAGCCAAGCTCCAGGAACCCAAATCCTGAAGATCCCAAGCCAAGCTCCAGGAACCCAAGCTTGGAAGAATCCAAGCCTCAAAGACCCCAAGCCAAGCTCCAGGAACCGAAGCCTCGAAGATCTCAAGCCAAGCTCCAGGAACACAAGCCTTGACGGTCCCAAGCCAAGCTGCAGGAACCCAAGTCTCAAAGATCTAAGCCAAGCTCCAGGAACACAAGCCTCGAAGATCCCAAGCCAAGCTCCAAGAACCCAAGCCTCGAAGATCCCAAGCCAAGCTCCACAAATCCAAGCCACGAAGATCCGAAGCCAAGCTCCAGAAACCCAAGCCTCGAAGATCCCAAGCCAAGCTCCACGAACCCAAGCCTCGAAGATCCCAAGCCTCGAAGATCGCAAGCCAAGCTCCAGGACCAAAAGCCTCGAAGATCCCAAGCCAAGCTACAGGAACCCAACCCTCGAAGATCCCAAGCCAAGCTCCAGGAACCCAAGTATCGAAGATCCCAAAGCAAGCTCCAGGAAACCAAGCCTCGAAGATCCCAAGCCAAGCTCCATGAACCCAAGCCTTGACGTTACCAACCAAGCTCCAAGAACCCAAGCCTCAAATATCCCAAGCCAAGCTCCAGGAACCCAGGCCTCGGAGATCCCAAGCCAAGCTCCAGGAACCCAAGCTTTGACGGTCCCCAGCCAAGCTCCAGGAACCCAAGTCTCAAAGATCCCAAGCCAAGCTCCAGGAACTCAAGCCTCGAAGATCCCAAGCCAAGCTCCAGGATCCCAAGCCTCAAAGATTGCAAGCCAAGCTCCAGGAACCCAAGCCTCAAAGATCCCAAGCCAAGTTCCAGGAACACAAGTCTCGAAGATCGCAAGCCAAGGTCCAGGAACCCAAGCCTCGAAGATCCCAGGCTAAGCTCCAAGAACCCAAGCCTTGACGGTCCCAAGCCAAGCTCCAGGAACCCAAGCCTCGAAGATCCCAAGCCAAGCTCCACGAACCCAAGCCTCGAACATCCCAAGCAAAGCTCAAGGATCCCATGCCTCGAAGATCCCAAGCCAAGCTCCAGGAAGCCAAGCCTCGAAGATCCCAAGCCAAGGTCCAGGAACCGAAACCTTGAAGATCCCAAGCCAAGCTCCAGGAACCTAAGCCTGGAAGAACCAAAGCCTCAAGAATTCCAAGCCAAGCTCCAGGAACCCAAGCCTTGACGGTCCCAAGCCAAGCTCCAGGAACCCAGGTCTCAAAGATCTCAAGCCAAGCTCCAGGAACTCAAGCCTCGAAGATCCCAAGCCACGCTCCAAGAACCCAAGCCTCGAAGATCCCAAGCCAAGCTCCACAAAACCAAGCCTCGAAGATCCCAAGCCAAACTCCAGGATCCCAAGCCAAGCTCCAGGAACCCAAGCCTCGAAGTTCCCAAGCCAAGCTCCAGGAAATCAAGCCTCGAAGATCCCAATCCAAGCTCCAAGAACCCAAGCCTCGAAGATCCAAAGCCAAGCTCCACAAAACCAAGCCTGGAAGAACCCAAGCCTCAAAGATCCCAAGCCAAGCTCCAGGAACCCAAGCTTCGAAGATCCCAAGCCAAGCTGCAGGAACCCAAGCCTCGAAGATCCCAAGCCAAGCTCCAGGAACCCAAGCTTGACGGTCCCAAGGCAAGCTGCAGGAACCCAAGCCTCGAAGATCCCAAGCCTCGAAGATCGCAAGCCAAGCTCCAGGACCAAAAGCCTCGAAGATCCCAAGCCAAGCTCCAGGAACCCAACCCTCGAAGATCCCAAGCCAAGCTCCAGGAACCCAAGTATCGAAGATCCCAAGGCAAGCTCCAGGAAACCAAGCCTCGAAGATCCCAAGCCAAGCTCCATGAACCCAAGCCTTGACGGTACCAACCAAGCTCCAGGAACCCAAGTCTCAAAGATCCCAAACCAAGCTCCAGGAACCCAAGCCTGGAAGAACCAAAGCCTCAAAAATCCCAAGCCATCTCCAGGAACCCAGGCCTCGGAGATCCCAAGCCAAGCTCCAGGAACCCAAGCTTTGACGGTCCCCAGCCAAGCTGCAGGAACCCAAGTCTCAAAGATCCCAAGCCAAGCTCCAGGAACTCAAGCCTCGAATATCCCAAGCCCAGCTCCAAGAACCCAAGCCTCGAAGATCCCAAGCCAAGCTCCACAAACACAAGCCTCGAAGATCCCAAGCCAAGCTCCAGGAACCCAAGCCTCGAATATCCCAAACCAAGCTCCATGAACCCAAGCCTCGAAGATCCCAAGCCAAGCTCCAGGATCCCAAGCCTCAAAGATCCCAAGCCAAGCTCCAGGAAGCCAAGCCTCAAAGATCCCAAGCCAAGTTCCAGGAAACCAAGTCTCGAAGATCCCAAGGGAAGCTCCAGGAACCCAAGCCTCGAAGATCCCAAGCCAAGCTCCAGGAACCCAAACCATGAAGATCCCAAGCCAAGCTCCAGGAACCCAAGCCTGGAAGAACCCAAGCCGCCAAGACCCCAAGCCAAGCTCCAGGAACCCAAGCCTCGAAGATCCCAAGCCAAGCTCCAGGAAACCAAGCCTTGACGGTCCCAAGCCAAGCTCCAGGAACCCAAGTCTCAAAGATCCCCAGCCAAGCTCCAGGAACTCAAGCCTGGAAGATCCCCAGCCAAGTTCCAAGAACCCAAGCCTCGAAGATCCCAAGCCAAGGTCCAGGAACCCAAGCCTCGAAGATCACAAGCCAAGCTCCAGGAACCCAAGCCTCGAAGATCCCAAGCCAAGCTCCAGGAACCCAAGTCTCGAAGATCCCAAGCCTCGAAGATCGCAAGCCAAGCTCCAGGAACCCAAGCCTGGAAGATCCCAAGCCAAGCTCCAGGAACCCAAATCCTGAAGATCCCAAGCCAAGCTCCAGGAACCCAAGCTTGGAAGAATCCAAGCCTCAAAGACCCCAAGCCAAGCTCCAGGAACCCAAGCCTCGAAGATCTCAAGCCAAGCTCCAGGAACCCAAGCCTTGACGGTTCCAAGCCAAGCTCCAGGAACCCAAGTCTCAAAGATCCCAAGCCAAGCTCCAGGAACACAAGCCTCGAAGATCCCAAGCCAAGCTCCAAGAACCCAAGCCTCGAAGATCCCAAGCCAAGCTCCACGAACCCAAGCCTCGAAGATCCCAAGTCAAGCTCCAGGATCCCAAGCCTCGAAGATCCCAAGCCAAGCTCCAGGAACCCAAGCCTCGAAGATCCCAAGCCAAGGTCCAGGAACCCAAGCCTCGAAGATCCGAAGCCAAGCTCCAGGAACCCAAGCCTCGTAGATCCCAAGCCACGGTCCGGGAACACAAGCCTCGAAGATCGCAAGCCAAGTTCCAGGAACCCAAGCCTCGAAGATCCCAAGCCAAGCTCCAGGAACCCAAGCCTCGAAGATCCCAAGCCAAGCTCCAGGAACCCAAGCCTCGAAGATCCCAAGCTAAGCTCCAGGAACGCAAGCCTCGAAGATCCCAAGCCAAGTTGCAGGATCCCAAGCCAGGCTCCAGGAAACTAAGCCTCGAAGATCCCAAGGCAAGCTTCAGGAACCCAAGCCTCGAAGATTCCAAGCCAAGCTCCGGGAACCCAAGCCTCGAAGATCCCAAGCCAAGGTCCAGGAACCCAAGCCTCGAAGATCAGTAGCCAAGCTCCAGGAACCCAAGCCTTGAAGATCCCAAGCCAAGCTCCAGGAACCCAACCCCCGAAGATCCCAAGCCAAGCTCCAGGAACCCATGTATCGAAGATCCCAAGGCAAGCTCCAGGAAACCAAGCCTCGAAGATCCCAAGCCAAGCTCCATGAACCCAAGCCTTGACGTTACCAACCAAGCTCCAAGAACCCAAGCCTCAAATATCCCAAGCCAAGCTCCAGGAACCCAGGCCTCGGAGATCCCAAGCCAAGCTCCAGGAACCCAAGCTTTGACGGTCCCCAGCCAAGCTCCCGGAACCCAAGTCTCAAAGATCCCAAGCCAAGCTCCAGGAACTCAAGCCTCGAAAATCCCAAGCCCAGCTCCAAGAACCCAAGCCTCGAAGATATCAAGCCAAGCTCCACAAACCCAAGCCTCGAAGATCCCAAGCCAAGCTCCAGGAACCCAAGCCTCGAATATCCCAAGCCAAGCTCCATGAACCCAAGCCACGAAGATCCCAAGCCAAGCTCCAGGATCCCAAGCCTCAAAGATCCCAAGCCAAGCTCCAGGAAGCCAAGCCTCAAAGATCCCAAGCCAAGTTCCAGGAACCCAAGCCTCGAAGATCCCAAGGGAAGCTCCAGGAACCCAAGCGTCGAAGATCCCAAGCCAAGCTCCAAGAACCCAAGCCTCAAATATCCCAAGCCAAGCTCCAGGAACCCAGGCCTCGGAGATCCCAAGCCAAGCTCCAGGAACCCAAGCTTTGACGGTCCCCAGCCAAGCTCCAGGAACCCAAGTCTCAAAGATCCCCAGCCAAGCTCCAGGAACTCAAGCCTGGAAGATCCCCAGCCAAGCTCCAAGAACCCAAGCCTCGAAGATCCCAAGCCAAGCTCCAGGAACCCAAGCCTCGAAGATCTCAAGCCAAGCTCCAGGAACCCAAGCCTTGACGGTCCCAAGGCAAGCTCCAGGAACCCAAGCCTCAAAGATCCCAAGGCAAGCTCCAGGAACCCAAGTCTCGAAGATCCCAAGGCAAGCTCCAGGAACCCAAGCCTCAAAGATCCCAAGCCAAGTTCCACGAACCGAAGCCTCGATGATCCCAAGCCTCGAAGATCGCAAGCCAAGCTCCAGGAACCCAAGCCTGGAAGATCCCAAGCCAAGCTCCAGGAACCCAAATCCTGAAGATCCCAAGCCAAGCTCCAGGAACCCAAGCCTCGAAGATCTCAAGCCAAGCTCCAGGAACACAAGCCTTGACGGTCCCAAGCCAAGCTGCAGGAACCCAAGTCTCAAAGATCTAAGCCAAGCTCCAGGAACACAAGCCTCGAAGATCCCAAGCCAAGCTCCAAGAACCCAAGCCTCGAAGATCCCAAGCCAAGCTCCACAAATCCAAGCCACGAAGATCCGAAGCCAAGCTCCAGAAACCCAAGTCTCGAAGATCCCAAGCCAAGTTCCACGAACCCAAGCCTCGAAGATCCCAAGTCAAGCTCCAGGATCCCAAGCCTCGACGATCTCAAGCCAAGCTCCAGTAACCCAAGACTCGAAGATCCCAAGCCAAGCTCCAGGAACCCAAGCCTCGAAGATCCCAAGCCAACCTCCAGGAACCCAAGCCTCGTAGATCCCAAGCCACGGTCCGGTAACACAAGCCTCGAAGATCCCAAGCCAAGCTCCAGGATCCCAAGCCTCAAAGATTGCAAGCCAAGCTCCAGGAACCCAAGCCTCGAAGATCCCAAACCAAGCTCCAGGAACCCAAACCTTGAGGATCCCAAGACAAGCTCCACAAACCCACGCCTCGAAGATCCCAAGCCAAGCTCCAGGAACCCAAGCCTTGAATATCCGAAGCCAACCTCCATGAACCCAAGCCTCGAAGATCCCAAGCCAAGCTCCAGGATCCCAAGCCTCAAAGATTGCAAGCCAAGCTCCAGGAACCCAAGCCTCAAAGATCCCAAGCCAAGTTCCAGGAACACAAGTCTCGAAGATCGCAAGCCAAGGTCCAGGAACCCAAGCCTCGAAGATCCCAGGCTAAGCTCCAGGAACCCAAGCCTTGACGGTCCCAAGCCAAGCTCCAGGAACCCAAGCCTCGAAGATCCCAAGCCAAGCTCCACGAACCCAAGCCTCGAACATCCCAAGCAAAGCTCCAGGATCCCATGCCCCGAAGATCCCAAGCCAAGCTCCCGGAAGCCAAGCCTCGAAGATCCCAAGCCAAGGTCCAGGAACAGAAACCTTGAAGAACCCAAGCCAAGCTCCAGGAACCTAAGCCTGGAAGAACCAAAGCCTCAAGAATTCCAAGCCAAGCTCCAGGAACCCAAGCCTTGACGGTCCCAAGCCAAGCTCCAGGGACCCAGGTCTCAAAGATCTCAAGCCAAGCTCCAGGAACTCAAGCCTCGAAGATCCCAAGCCAAGCTCCAAGAACCCAAGCCTCGAAGATCCCAAGCCAAGCTCCACAAAACCAAGCCTCGAAGATCCCAAGCCAAACTCCAGGATCCCAAGCCAAGCTCCAGGAACCCAAGCCTCGAAGTTCCCAAGCCAAGCTCCAGGAACTCAAGCCTCGAAGATCCCAAGCCAAGCTGCAGGAACCCAAGCCTCGAAGATCCCAAGCCAAGCTCCAGGAACCCAAGCTTGACGGTCCCAAGGCAAGCTGCAGGAACCCAAGCCTCGAAGATCCCAAGCCTCGAAGATCGCAAGCCAAGCTCCAGGAAGCCAAGCCTCAAAGATCCCAAGCCAAGTTCCAGGAACCCAAGCCTCGAAGATCCCAAGGGAAGCTCCAGGAACCTAAGCGTCGAAGATCCCAAGCCAAGCTCCAGGAACCCAAACCATGAAAATCCCAAGCCAAGCTCCAGGAACCCAAGCCTGGAAGTACCCAAGCCTCCAAGATCCCAAGCCAAGCTCCAGGAACCCAAGCCTCGAAGATCCCAAGCCAAGCTCCAGGAAACCAAGCCTTGACGGTCCCAAGCCAAGCTCCAGGAACCCAAGTCTCAAAGATCCCCAGCCAAGCTCCAGGAACCCAAGCCTGGAAGATCCCCAGCCAAGCTCCAAGAACCCAAGCCTCGAAGATCCCAAGCCAAGGTCCAGGAACCCAAGCCTCGAAGATCACAAGCCAAGCTCCAGGAACCCAAGCCTCGAAGATCCCAAGCCAAGGTCCAGGAACCCAAGCCTCGAAGATCACTAGCCAAGCTCCAGGAACCCAAGCCTTGAAGATCCCAAGCCAAGCTCCAGGAACCCAACCCTCGAAGATCCCAAGCCAAGCTCCAGGAACCCATGTATCGAAGATCCCAAGGCAAGCTCCAGGAAACCAAGCCTCGAAGATCCCAAGCCAAGCTCCACGAACCCAAGCCTTGACGTTACCAACCAAGCTCCAAGAACCCAAGCCTCAAATATCCCAAGCCAAGCTCCAGGAACCCAGGCCTCGGAGATCCCAAGCCAAGCTCCAGGAACCCAAGCTTTGACGGTCCCCAGCCAAGCTCCAGGAACCCAAGTCTCAAAGATCCCCAGCCAAGCTCCAGGAACTCAAGCCTGGAAGATCCCCAGCCAAGCTCCAAGAACCCAAGCCTCGAAGATCCCAAGCCAAGGTCCAGGAACCCAAGCCTGGAAGATCCCAAGCCAAGCTCCAGGAACCCAAATCCTGAAGATCCCAAGCCAAGCTCCAGGAACCCAAGCTTGGAAGAATCCAAGCCTCAAAGACCCCAAGCCAAGCTCCAGGAACCCAAGCCTCGAAGATCTCATGCCAAGCTCCAGGAACCGAAGCCTTGACGGTTCCAAGCCAAGCTCCAGGAACCCAAGTCTCAAAGATCCCATCCAAGTTCCAGGAACACAAGCCTCGAAGATCCCAAGCCAAGCTCCAAGAACCCAAGCCTCGAAGATCCCAAGCCAAGCTCCACGAACCCAAGCCTCGAAGATCCCAAGTCAAGCTCCAGGATCCCAAGCCTCGAATATCCCAAGCCAAGCTCCAGGAACCCAAGCCTCGAAGATCCCAGGCCAAGGTCCAGGAACCCAAGCCTCGAAGATCCGAAGCCAAGCTCCAGGAACCCAAGCCTCGTAGATCCCAAACCACGGTCCGGGAACACAAGCCTCGAAGATCCGAAGCCAAGCTCCAGGAACCCAAGCCTCGTAGATCCCAAACCACGGTCCGGGAACACAAGCCTCGAAGATCGCAAGCCAAGGTCCAGGAACCCACGCCTCGAAGATCCCAAGCCAAGCTCCAGGAACCCAAGCCTCGAAGATCCCAAGCTAAGCTCCAGGAACGCAAGCCTCGAAGATCCCAAGCCAAGTTGCAGGATCCCAAGCCAGGCTCCAGGAAACCAAGCCTCGAAGATCCCAAGGCAAGCTTCAGGAACCCAAGCCTCGAAGATTCCAAGCCAAGCTCCGGGAACCCAAGCCTCGAAGATCCCAAGCCAAGGTCCAGGAACCCAAGCCTCGAAGATCACTAGCCAAGCTCCAGGAACCCAGGCCTTGAAGATCCCAAGCCAAGCTCCAGGAACCCATCCCTCGAAGATCCCAAGCCAAGCTCCAGGAACCCAAGTATCGAAGATCCCAAAGCAAGCTCCAGGAAACCAAGCCTCGAAGATCCCAAGCCAAGCTCCAGGAACCCAAGCCTCGAAGATCCCAAGCCAAGCTCCAGGAAACCAAGCCTTGACGGTCCCAAGCCAAGCTCCAGGAACCCAAGTCTCAAAGATCCCCAGCCAAGCTCCAGGAACTCAAGCCTGGAAGATCCCCAGCCAAGCTCCAAGAACCCAAGCCTCGAAGATCCCAAGCCAAGGTCCAGGAACCCAAGCCTCGAAGATCACAAGCCAAGCTCCAGGAACCCAAGCCTCGAAGATCCCAAGCCAAGGTCCAGGAACCCAAGCCTCGAAGATCACTAGCCAAGCTCCAGGAACCCAAGCCTTGAAGATCCCAAGCCAAGCTCCAGGAACCCAACCCTCGAAGATCCCAAGCCAAGCTCCAGGAACCCATGTATCGAAGATCCCAAGGCAAGCTCCAGGAAACCAAGCCTCGAAGATCCCAAGCCAAGCTCCATGAACCCAAGCCTTGACGTTACCAACCAAGCTCCAAGAACCCAAGCCTCAAATATCCCAAGCCAAGCTCCAGGAACCCAGGCCTCGGAGATCCCAAGCCAAGCTCCAGGAACCCAAGCTTTGACGGTCCCCAGCCAAGCTCCAGGAACCCAAGTCTCAAAGATCCCCAGCCAAGCTCCAGGAACTCAAGCCTGGAAGATCCCCAGCCAAGCTCCAAGAACCCAAGCCTCGAAGATCCCAAGCCAAGGTCCAGGAACCCAAGCCTGGAAGATCCCAAGCCAAGCTCCAGGAACCCAAATCCTGAAGATCCCAAGCCAAGCTCCAGGAACCCAAGCTTGGAAGAATCCAAGCCTCAAAGACCCCAAGCCAAGCTCCAGGAACCCAAGCCTCGAAGATCTCATGCCAAGCTCCAGGAACCGAAGCCTTGACGGTTCCAAGCCAAGCTCCAGGAACCCAAGTCTCAAAGATCCCATCCAAGTTCCAGGAACACAAGCCTCGAAGATCCCAAGCCAAGCTCCAAGAACCCAAGCCTCGAAGATCCCAAGCCAAGCTCCACGAACCCAAGCCTCGAAGATCCCAAGTCAAGCTCCAGGATCCCAAGCCTCGAATATCCCAAGCCAAGCTCCAGGAACCCAAGCCTCGAAGATCCCAGGCCAAGGTCCAGGAACCCAAGCCTCGAAGATCCGAAGCCAAGCTCCAGGAACCCAAGCCTCGTAGATCCCAAACCACGGTCCGGGAACACAAGCCTCGAAGATCGCAAGCCAAGGTCCAGGAACCCAAGCCTCGAAGATCCCAAGCCAAGCTCCAGGAACCCAAGCCTCGAAGATCCCAAGCTAAGCTCCAGGAACGCAAGCCTCGAAGATCCCAAGCCAAGTTGCAGGATCCCAAGCCAGGCTCCAGGAAACCAAGCCTCGAAGATCCCAAGGCAAGCTTCAGGAACCCAAGCCTCGAAGATTCCAAGCCAAGCTCCGGGAACCCAAGCCTCGAAGATCCCAAGCCAAGGCCCAGGAACCCAAGCCTCGAAGATCACTAGCCAAGCTCCAGGAACCCAGGCCTTGAAGATCCCAAGCCAAGCTCCAGGAACCCATCCCTCGAAGATCCCAAGCCAAGCTCCAGGAACCCAAGTATCGAAGATCCCAAAGCAAGCTCCACGAAACCAAGCCTCGAAGATCCCAAGCCAAGCTCCATGAACCCAAGCCTTGACGTTACCAACCAAGCTCCAAGAACCCAAGCCTCAAATATCCCAAGCCAAGCTCCAGGAACCCAGGCCTCGGAGATCCCAAGCCAAGCTCCAGGAACCCAAGCTTTGACGGTCCCCAGCCAAGCTCCAGGAACCCAAGTCTCAAAGATCCCAAGCCAAGCTCCAGGAACTCAAGCCTCGAAGATCCCAAGCCAAGCTCCAGGATCCCAAGCCTCAAAGATTGCAAGCCAAGCTCCAGGAACCCAAGCCTCAAAGATCCCAAGCCAAGTTCCAGGAACACAAGTCTCGAAGATCGCAAGCCAAGGTCCAGGAACCCAAGCCTCGAAGATCCCAGGCTAAGCTCCAAGAACCCAAGCCTTGACGGTCCCAAGCCAAGCTCCAGGAACCCAAGCCTCGAAGATCCCAAGCCAAGCTCCACGAACCCAAGCCTCGAACATCCCAAGCAAAGCTCAAGGATCCCATGCCTCGAAGATCCCAAGCCAAGCTCCCGGAAGCCAAGCCTCGAAGATCCCAAGCCAAGGTCCAGGAACCGAAACCTTGAAGATCCCAAGCCAAGCTCCAGGAACCTAAGCCTGGAAGAACCAAAGCCTCAAGAATTCCAAGCCAAGCTCCAGGAACCCAAGCCTTGACGGTCCCAAGCCAAGCTCCAGGAACCCAGGTCTCAAAGATCTCAAGCCAAGCTCCAGGAACTCAAGCCTCGAAGATCCCAAGCCACGCTCCAAGAACCCAAGCCTCGAAGATCCCAAGCCAAGCTCCACAAAACCAAGCCTCGAAGATCCCAAGCCAAACTCCAGGATCCCAAGCCAAGCTCCAGGAACCCAAGTCTCAAAGATCCCAAGCCAAGCTCCAGGAACACAAGCCTCGAAGATCCCAAGCCAAGCTCCAAGAACCCAAGCCTCGAAGATCCCAAGCCAAGCTCCAGGAACCCAAGCCTCGAAGATCCCAAGCCAAGGTCCAGGAACCCAAGCCTCGAAGATCCGAAGCCAAGCTCCAGGAACCCAAGCCTCGTAGATCCCAAGCCACGGTCCGGGAACACAAGCCTCGAAGATCGCAAGCCAAGTTCCAGGAACCCAAGCCTCGAAGATCCCAAGCCAAGCTCCAGGAACCCAAGCCTCGAAGATCCCAAGCCAAGCTCCAGGAACCCAAGCCTCGAAGATCCCAAGCTAAGCTCCAGGAACGCAAGCCTCGAAGATCCCAAGCCAAGTTGCAGGATCCCAAGCCAGGCTCCAGGAAACTAAGCCTCGAAGATCCCAAGGCAAGCTTCAGGAACCCAAGCCTCGAAGATTCCAAGCCAAGCTCCGGGAACCCAAGCCTCGAAGATCCCAAGCCAAGGTCCAGGAACCCAAGCCTCGAAGATCAGTAGCCAAGCTCCAGGAACCCAAGCCTTGAAGATCCCAAGCCAAGCTCCAGGAACCCAACCCCCGAAGATCCCAAGCCAAGCTCCAGGAACCCATGTATCGAAGATCCCAAGGCAAGCTCCAGGAAACCAAGCCTCGAAGATCCCAAGCCAAGCTCCATGAACCCAAGCCTTGACGTTACCAACCAAGCTCCAAGAACCCAAGCCTCAAATATCCCAAGCCAAGCTCCAGGAACCCAGGCCTCGGAGATCCCAAGCCAAGCTCCAGGAACCCAAGCTTTGACGGTCCCCAGCCAAGCTCCCGGAACCCAAGTCTCAAAGATCCCAAGCCAAGCTCCAGGAACTCAAGCCTCGAAAATCCCAAGCCCAGCTCCAAGAACCCAAGCCTCGAAGATATCAAGCCAAGCTCCACAAACCCAAGCCTCGAAGATCCCAAGCCAAGCTCCAGGAACCCAAGCCTCGAATATCCCAAGCCAAGCTCCATGAACCCAAGCCACGAAGATCCCAAGCCAAGCTCCAGGATCCCAAGCCTCAAAGATCCCAAGCCAAGCTCCAGGAAGCCAAGCCTCAAAGATCCCAAGCCAAGTTCCAGGAACCCAAGCCTCGAAGATCCCAAGGGAAGCTCCAGGAACCCAAGCGTCGAAGATCCCAAGCCAAGCTCCAAGAACCCAAGCCTCAAATATCCCAAGCCAAGCTCCAGGAACCCAGGCCTCGGAGATCCCAAGCCAAGCTCCAGGAACCCAAGCTTTGACGGTCCCCAGCCAAGCTCCAGGAACCCAAGTCTCAAAGATCCCCAGCCAAGCTCCAGGAACTCAAGCCTGGAAGATCCCCAGCCAAGCTCCAAGAACCCAAGCCTCGAAGATCCCAAGCCAAGCTCCAGGAACCCAAGCCTCGAAGATCTCAAGCCAAGCTCCAGGAACCCAAGCCTTGACGGTCCCAAGGCAAGCTCCAGGAACCCAAGCCTCAAAGATCCCAAGGCAAGCTCCAGGAACCCAAGTCTCGAAGATCCCAAGGCAAGCTCCAGGAACCCAAGCCTCAAAGATCCCAAGCCAAGTTCCACGAACCGAAGCCTCGATGATCCCAAGCCTCGAAGATCGCAAGCCAAGCTCCAGGAACCCAAGCCTGGAAGATCCCAAGCCAAGCTCCAGGAACCCAAATCCTGAAGATCCCAAGCCAAGCTCCAGGAACCCAAGCCTCGAAGATCTCAAGCCAAGCTCCAGGAACACAAGCCTTGACGGTCCCAAGCCAAGCTGCAGGAACCCAAGTCTCAAAGATCTAAGCCAAGCTCCAGGAACACAAGCCTCGAAGATCCCAAGCCAAGCTCCAAGAACCCAAGCCTCGAAGATCCCAAGCCAAGCTCCACAAATCCAAGCCACGAAGATCCGAAGCCAAGCTCCAGAAACCCAAGTCTCGAAGATCCCAAGCCAAGTTCCACGAACCCAAGCCTCGAAGATCCCAAGTCAAGCTCCAGGATCCCAAGCCTCGACGATCTCAAGCCAAGCTCCAGTAACCCAAGACTCGAAGATCCCAAGCCAAGCTCCAGGAACCCAAGCCTCGAAGATCCCAAGCCAACCTCCAGGAACCCAAGCCTCGTAGATCCCAAGCCACGGTCCGGTAACACAAGCCTCGAAGATCCCAAGCCAAGCTCCAGGATCCCAAGCCTCAAAGATTGCAAGCCAAGCTCCAGGAACCCAAGCCTCGAAGATCCCAAACCAAGCTCCAGGAACCCAAACCTTGAGGATCCCAAGACAAGCTCCACAAACCCACGCCTCGAAGATCCCAAGCCAAGCTCCAGGAACCCAAGCCTTGAATATCCGAAGCCAACCTCCATGAACCCAAGCCTCGAAGATCCCAAGCCAAGCTCCAGGATCCCAAGCCTCAAAGATTGCAAGCCAAGCTCCAGGAACCCAAGCCTCAAAGATCCCAAGCCAAGTTCCAGGAACACAAGTCTCGAAGATCGCAAGCCAAGGTCCAGGAACCCAAGCCTCGAAGATCCCAGGCTAAGCTCCAGGAACCCAAGCCTTGACGGTCCCAAGCCAAGCTCCAGGAACCCAAGCCTCGAAGATCCCAAGCCAAGCTCCACGAACCCAAGCCTCGAACATCCCAAGCAAAGCTCCAGGATCCCATGCCCCGAAGATCCCAAGCCAAGCTCCCGGAAGCCAAGCCTCGAAGATCCCAAGCCAAGGTCCAGGAACAGAAACCTTGAAGAACCCAAGCCAAGCTCCAGGAACCTAAGCCTGGAAGAACCAAAGCCTCAAGAATTCCAAGCCAAGCTCCAGGAACCCAAGCCTTGACGGTCCCAAGCCAAGCTCCAGGGACCCAGGTCTCAAAGATCTCAAGCCAAGCTCCAGGAACTCAAGCCTCGAAGATCCCAAGCCAAGCTCCAAGAACCCAAGCCTCGAAGATCCCAAGCCAAGCTCCACAAAACCAAGCCTCGAAGATCCCAAGCCAAACTCCAGGATCCCAAGCCAAGCTCCAGGAACCCAAGCCTCGAAGTTCCCAAGCCAAGCTCCAGGAACTCAAGCCTCGAAGATCCCAAGCCAAGCTGCAGGAACCCAAGCCTCGAAGATCCCAAGCCAAGCTCCAGGAACCCAAGCTTGACGGTCCCAAGGCAAGCTGCAGGAACCCAAGCCTCGAAGATCCCAAGCCTCGAAGATCGCAAGCCAAGCTCCAGGAAGCCAAGCCTCAAAGATCCCAAGCCAAGTTCCAGGAACCCAAGCCTCGAAGATCCCAAGGGAAGCTCCAGGAACCTAAGCGTCGAAGATCCCAAGCCAAGCTCCAGGAACCCAAACCATGAAAATCCCAAGCCAAGCTCCAGGAACCCAAGCCTGGAAGTACCCAAGCCTCCAAGATCCCAAGCCAAGCTCCAGGAACCCAAGCCTCGAAGATCCCAAGCCAAGCTCCAGGAAACCAAGCCTTGACGGTCCCAAGCCAAGCTCCAGGAACCCAAGTCTCAAAGATCCCCAGCCAAGCTCCAGGAACCCAAGCCTGGAAGATCCCCAGCCAAGCTCCAAGAACCCAAGCCTCGAAGATCCCAAGCCAAGGTCCAGGAACCCAAGCCTCGAAGATCACAAGCCAAGCTCCAGGAACCCAAGCCTCGAAGATCCCAAGCCAAGGTCCAGGAACCCAAGCCTCGAAGATCACTAGCCAAGCTCCAGGAACCCAAGCCTTGAAGATCCCAAGCCAAGCTCCAGGAACCCAACCCTCGAAGATCCCAAGCCAAGCTCCAGGAACCCATGTATCGAAGATCCCAAGGCAAGCTCCAGGAAACCAAGCCTCGAAGATCCCAAGCCAAGCTCCACGAACCCAAGCCTTGACGTTACCAACCAAGCTCCAAGAACCCAAGCCTCAAATATCCCAAGCCAAGCTCCAGGAACCCAGGCCTCGGAGATCCCAAGCCAAGCTCCAGGAACCCAAGCTTTGACGGTCCCCAGCCAAGCTCCAGGAACCCAAGTCTCAAAGATCCCCAGCCAAGCTCCAGGAACTCAAGCCTGGAAGATCCCCAGCCAAGCTCCAAGAACCCAAGCCTCGAAGATCCCAAGCCAAGGTCCAGGAACCCAAGCCTGGAAGATCCCAAGCCAAGCTCCAGGAACCCAAATCCTGAAGATCCCAAGCCAAGCTCCAGGAACCCAAGCTTGGAAGAATCCAAGCCTCAAAGACCCCAAGCCAAGCTCCAGGAACCCAAGCCTCGAAGATCTCATGCCAAGCTCCAGGAACCGAAGCCTTGACGGTTCCAAGCCAAGCTCCAGGAACCCAAGTCTCAAAGATCCCATCCAAGTTCCAGGAACACAAGCCTCGAAGATCCCAAGCCAAGCTCCAAGAACCCAAGCCTCGAAGATCCCAAGCCAAGCTCCACGAACCCAAGCCTCGAAGATCCCAAGTCAAGCTCCAGGATCCCAAGCCTCGAATATCCCAAGCCAAGCTCCAGGAACCCAAGCCTCGAAGATCCCAGGCCAAGGTCCAGGAACCCAAGCCTCGAAGATCCGAAGCCAAGCTCCAGGAACCCAAGCCTCGTAGATCCCAAACCACGGTCCGGGAACACAAGCCTCGAAGATCCGAAGCCAAGCTCCAGGAACCCAAGCCTCGTAGATCCCAAACCACGGTCCGGGAACACAAGCCTCGAAGATCGCAAGCCAAGGTCCAGGAACCCACGCCTCGAAGATCCCAAGCCAAGCTCCAGGAACCCAAGCCTCGAAGATCCCAAGCTAAGCTCCAGGAACGCAAGCCTCGAAGATCCCAAGCCAAGTTGCAGGATCCCAAGCCAGGCTCCAGGAAACCAAGCCTCGAAGATCCCAAGGCAAGCTTCAGGAACCCAAGCCTCGAAGATTCCAAGCCAAGCTCCGGGAACCCAAGCCTCGAAGATCCCAAGCCAAGGTCCAGGAACCCAAGCCTCGAAGATCACTAGCCAAGCTCCAGGAACCCAGGCCTTGAAGATCCCAAGCCAAGCTCCAGGAACCCATCCCTCGAAGATCCCAAGCCAAGCTCCAGGAACCCAAGTATCGAAGATCCCAAAGCAAGCTCCAGGAAACCAAGCCTCGAAGATCCCAAGCCAAGCTCCAGGAACCCAAGCCTCGAAGATCCCAAGCCAAGCTCCAGGAAACCAAGCCTTGACGGTCCCAAGCCAAGCTCCAGGAACCCAAGTCTCAAAGATCCCCAGCCAAGCTCCAGGAACTCAAGCCTGGAAGATCCCCAGCCAAGCTCCAAGAACCCAAGCCTCGAAGATCCCAAGCCAAGGTCCAGGAACCCAAGCCTCGAAGATCACAAGCCAAGCTCCAGGAACCCAAGCCTCGAAGATCCCAAGCCAAGGTCCAGGAACCCAAGCCTCGAAGATCACTAGCCAAGCTCCAGGAACCCAAGCCTTGAAGATCCCAAGCCAAGCTCCAGGAACCCAACCCTCGAAGATCCCAAGCCAAGCTCCAGGAACCCATGTATCGAAGATCCCAAGGCAAGCTCCAGGAAACCAAGCCTCGAAGATCCCAAGCCAAGCTCCATGAACCCAAGCCTTGACGTTACCAACCAAGCTCCAAGAACCCAAGCCTCAAATATCCCAAGCCAAGCTCCAGGAACCCAGGCCTCGGAGATCCCAAGCCAAGCTCCAGGAACCCAAGCTTTGACGGTCCCCAGCCAAGCTCCAGGAACCCAAGTCTCAAAGATCCCCAGCCAAGCTCCAGGAACTCAAGCCTGGAAGATCCCCAGCCAAGCTCCAAGAACCCAAGCCTCGAAGATCCCAAGCCAAGGTCCAGGAACCCAAGCCTGGAAGATCCCAAGCCAAGCTCCAGGAACCCAAATCCTGAAGATCCCAAGCCAAGCTCCAGGAACCCAAGCTTGGAAGAATCCAAGCCTCAAAGACCCCAAGCCAAGCTCCAGGAACCCAAGCCTCGAAGATCTCATGCCAAGCTCCAGGAACCGAAGCCTTGACGGTTCCAAGCCAAGCTCCAGGAACCCAAGTCTCAAAGATCCCATCCAAGTTCCAGGAACACAAGCCTCGAAGATCCCAAGCCAAGCTCCAAGAACCCAAGCCTCGAAGATCCCAAGCCAAGCTCCACGAACCCAAGCCTCGAAGATCCCAAGTCAAGCTCCAGGATCCCAAGCCTCGAATATCCCAAGCCAAGCTCCAGGAACCCAAGCCTCGAAGATCCCAGGCCAAGGTCCAGGAACCCAAGCCTCGAAGATCCGAAGCCAAGCTCCAGGAACCCAAGCCTCGTAGATCCCAAACCACGGTCCGGGAACACAAGCCTCGAAGATCGCAAGCCAAGGTCCAGGAACCCAAGCCTCGAAGATCCCAAGCCAAGCTCCAGGAACCCAAGCCTCGAAGATCCCAAGCTAAGCTCCAGGAACGCAAGCCTCGAAGATCCCAAGCCAAGTTGCAGGATCCCAAGCCAGGCTCCAGGAAACCAAGCCTCGAAGATCCCAAGGCAAGCTTCAGGAACCCAAGCCTCGAAGATTCCAAGCCAAGCTCCGGGAACCCAAGCCTCGAAGATCCCAAGCCAAGGCCCAGGAACCCAAGCCTCGAAGATCACTAGCCAAGCTCCAGGAACCCAGGCCTTGAAGATCCCAAGCCAAGCTCCAGGAACCCATCCCTCGAAGATCCCAAGCCAAGCTCCAGGAACCCAAGTATCGAAGATCCCAAAGCAAGCTCCACGAAACCAAGCCTCGAAGATCCCAAGCCAAGCTCCATGAACCCAAGCCTTGACGTTACCAACCAAGCTCCAAGAACCCAAGCCTCAAATATCCCAAGCCAAGCTCCAGGAACCCAGGCCTCGGAGATCCCAAGCCAAGCTCCAGGAACCCAAGCTTTGACGGTCCCCAGCCAAGCTCCAGGAACCCAAGTCTCAAAGATCCCAAGCCAAGCTCCAGGAACTCAAGCCTCGAAGATCCCAAGCCAAGCTCCAGGATCCCAAGCCTCAAAGATTGCAAGCCAAGCTCCAGGAACCCAAGCCTCAAAGATCCCAAGCCAAGTTCCAGGAACACAAGTCTCGAAGATCGCAAGCCAAGGTCCAGGAACCCAAGCCTCGAAGATCCCAGGCTAAGCTCCAAGAACCCAAGCCTTGACGGTCCCAAGCCAAGCTCCAGGAACCCAAGCCTCGAAGATCCCAAGCCAAGCTCCACGAACCCAAGCCTCGAACATCCCAAGCAAAGCTCAAGGATCCCATGCCTCGAAGATCCCAAGCCAAGCTCCCGGAAGCCAAGCCTCGAAGATCCCAAGCCAAGGTCCAGGAACCGAAACCTTGAAGATCCCAAGCCAAGCTCCAGGAACCTAAGCCTGGAAGAACCAAAGCCTCAAGAATTCCAAGCCAAGCTCCAGGAACCCAAGCCTTGACGGTCCCAAGCCAAGCTCCAGGAACCCAGGTCTCAAAGATCTCAAGCCAAGCTCCAGGAACTCAAGCCTCGAAGATCCCAAGCCACGCTCCAAGAACCCAAGCCTCGAAGATCCCAAGCCAAGCTCCACAAAACCAAGCCTCGAAGATCCCAAGCCAAACTCCAGGATCCCAAGCCAAGCTCCAGGAACCCAAGCCTCGAAGTTCCCAAGCCAAGCTCCAGGAAATCAAGCCTCGAAGATCCCAATCCAAGCTCCAAGAACCCAAGCCTCGAAGATCCAAAGCCAAGCTCCACAAAACCAAGCCTGGAAGATCCCAAGCCTCAAAGATCCCAAGCCAAGCTCCAGGAACCCAAGCTTCGAAGACCCCAAGCCAAGCTGCAGGAACCCAAGCCTCGAAGATCCCAAGCCAAGCTCCAGGAACCCAAGCGTGACGGTCCCAAGGCAAGCTGCAGGAACCCAAGCCTCGAAGATCCCAAGCCTCGAAGATCGCAAGCCAAGCTCCAGGACCAAAAGCCTCGAAGATCCCAAGCCAAGCTACAGGAACCCAACCCTCGAAGATCCCAAGCCAAGCTCCAGGAACCCAAGTATCGAAGATCCCAAGGCAAGCTCCAGGAAACCAAGCCTCGAAGATCCCAAGCCAAGCTCCATGAACCCAAGCCTTGACGGTACCAACCAAGCTCCAGGAACCCAAGTCTCAAAGATCCCAAACCAAGCTCCAGGAACCCATGCCTGGAAGAACCAAAGCCTCAAAAATCCCAAGCCATCTCCAGGAACCCAGGCCTCGGAGATCCCAAGCCAAGCTCCAGGAACCCAAGCTTTGACGGTCCCCAGCCAAGCTGCAGGAACCCAAGTCTCAAAGATCCCAAGCCAAGCTCCAGGAACTCAAGCCTCGAATATCCCAAGCCCAGCTCCAAGAACCCAAGCCTCGAAGATCCCAAGCCAAGCTCCACAAACACAAGCCTCGAAGATCCCAAGCCAAGCTCCAGGAACCCAAGCCTCGAATATCCCAAACCAAGCTCCATGAACCCAAGCCTCGAAGATCCCAAGCCAAGCTCCAGGATCCCAAGCCTCAAAGATCCCAAGCCAAGCTCCAGGAAGCCAAGCCTCAAAGATCCCAAGCCAAGTTCCAGGAAACCAAGTCTCGAAGATCCCAAGGGAAGCTCCAGGAACCCAAGCCTCGAAGATCCCAAGCCAAGCTCCAGGAACCCAAACCATGAAGATCCCAAGCCAAGCTCCAGGAACCCAAGCCTGGAAGAACCCAAGCCGCCAAGACCCCAAGCCAAGCTCCAGGAACCCAAGCCTCGAAGATCCCAAGCCAAGCTCCAGGAAACCAAGCCTTGACGGTCCCAAGCCAAGCTCCAGGAACCCAAGTCTCAAAGATCCCCAGCCAAGCTCCAGGAACTCAAGCCTGGAAGATCCCCAGCCAAGTTCCAAGAACCCAAGCCTCGAAGATCCCAAGCCAAGGTCCAGGAACCCAAGCCTCGAAGATCACAAGCCAAGCTCCAGGAACCCAAGCCTCGAAGATCCCAAGCCAAGCTCCAGGAACCCAAGTCTCGAAGATCCCAAGCCTCGAAGATCGCAAGCCAAGCTCCAGGAACCCAAGCCTGGAAGATCCCAAGCCAAGCTCCAGGAACCCAAATCCTGAAGATCCCAAGCCAAGCTCCAGGAACCCAAGCTTGGAAGAATCCAAGCCTCAAAGACCCCAAGCCAAGCTCCAGGAACCCAAGCCTCGAAGATCTCAAGCCAAGCTCCAGGAACCCAAGCCTTGACGGTTCCAAGCCAAGCTCCAGGAACCCAAGTCTCAAAGATCCCAAGCCAAGCTCCAGGAACACAAGCCTCGAAGATCCCAAGCCAAGCTCCAAGAACCCAAGCCTCGAAGATCACAAGCCAAGCTCCACGAACCCAAGCCTCGAAGATCCCAAGTCAAGCTCCAGGATCCCAAGCCTCGAAGATCCCAAGCCAAGCTCCAGGAACCCAAGCCTCGAAGATCCCAAGCCAAGGTCCAGGAACCCAAGCCTCGAAGATCCGAAGCCAAGCTCCAGGAACCCAAGCCTCGTAGATCCCAAGCCACGGTCCGGGAACACAAGCCTCGAAGATCGCAAGCCAAGGTCCAGGAACCCAAGCCTCGAAGATCCCAAGCCAAGCTCCAGGAACCCAAGCCTCGAAGATCCCAAGCCAAGCTCCAGGAACCCAAGCCTCGAAGATCCCAAGCTAAGCTCCAGGAACGCAAGCCTCGAAGATCCCAAGCCAAGTTGCAGGATCCCAAGCCAGGCTCCAGGAAACTAAGCCTCGAAGATCCCAAGGCAAGCTTCAGGAACCCAAGCCTCGAAGATTCCAAGCCAAGCTCCGGGAACCCAAGCCTCGAAGATCCCAAGCCAAGGTCCAGGAACCCATGTATCGAAGATCCCAAGGCAAGCTCCAGGAAACCAAGCCTCGAAGATCCCAAGCCAAGCTCCATGAACCCAAGCCTTGACGTTACCAACCAAGCTCCAAGAACCCAAGCCTCAAATATCCCAAGCCAAGCTCCAGGAACCCAGGCCTCGGAGATCCCAAGCCAAGCTCCAGGAACCCAAGCTTTGACGGTCCCCAGCCAAGCTCCCGGAATCCAAGTCTCAAAGATCCCAAGCCAAGCTCCAGGAACTCAAGCCTCGAAAATCCCAAGCCCAGCTCCAAGAACCCAAGCCTCGAAGATATCAAGCCAAGCTCCACAAACCCAAGCCTCGAAGATCCCAAGCCAAGCTCCAGGAACCCAAGCCTCGAAGATCCCAGGCTAAGCTCCAAGAACCCAAGCCTTGACGGTCCCAAGCCAAGCTCCAGGAACCCAAGCCTCGAAGATCCCAAGCCAAGCTCCACGAACCCAAGCCTCGAACATCCCAAGCAAAGCTCAAGGATCCCATGCCTCGAAGATCCCAAGCCAAGCTCCCGGAAGCCAAGCCTCGAAGATCCCAAGCCAAGGTCCAGGAACCGAAACCTTGAAGATCCCAAGCCAAGCTCCAGGAACCTAAGCCTGGAAGAACCAAAAGCCTCAAGAATTCCAAGCCAAGCTCCAGGAACCCAAGCCTTGACGGTCCCAAGCCAAGCTCCAGGAACCCAGGTCTCAAAGATCTCAAGCCAAGCTCCAGGAACTCAAGCCTCGAAGATCCCAAGCCACGCTCCAAGAACCCAAGCCTCGAAGATCCCAAGCCAAGCTCCACAAAACCAAGCCTCGAAGATCCCAAGCCAAACTCCAGGATCCCAAGCCAAGGCTCCAGGAACCCAAGCCTCGAAGTTCCCAAGCCAAGCTCCAGGAAATCAAGCTTCGAAGATCCCAATCCAAGCTCCAAGAACCCAAGCCTCGAAGATCCAAAGCCAAGCTCCACAAAACCAAGCCTGGAAGAACCCAAGCCTCAAAGATCCCAAGCCAAGCTCCAGGAACCCAAGCTTCGAAGATCCCAAGCCAAGCTGCAGGAACCCAAGCCTCGAAGATCCCAAGCCAAGCTCCAGGAAACCCAAGCGTGACGGTCCCAAGGCAAGCTGCAGGATCCCAAGCCTCGAAGATCGCAAGCCAAGCTCCAGGACCAAAAGCCTCGAAGATCCAAGCCAAGCTACAGGAACCCCAACCCTCGAAGATCCCAAGCCAAGCTCCAGGAACCCAAGTATCGAAGATCCCAAGGCAAGCTCCAGGAAACCAAGCCTCGAAGATCCCAAGCCAAGCTCCATGAACCCAAGCCTTGACGGTACAACCAAGCTCCAGGAACCCAAGTCTCAAAGATCCCAAACCAAGCTCCAGGAACCCATGCCTGGAAGAACCAAAGCCTCAAAAATCCCAAGCCATCTCCAGGAACCCAGGCCTCGGAGATCCCAAGCCAAGCTCCAGGAACCCAAGCTTTGACGGTCCCCAGCCAAGCTGCAGGAACCCAAGTCTCAAAGATCCCAAGCCAAGCTCCAGGAACTCAAGCCTCGAATATCCCAAGCCCAGCTCCAAGAACCCAAGCCTCGAAGATCCCAAGCCAAGCTCCACAAACACAAGCCTCGAAGATCCCAAGCCAAGCTCCAGGAAACCCAAGCCTCGAATATCCCAAACCAAGCTCCATGAACCCAAGCCTCGAAGATCCCAAGCCAAGCTCCAGGATCCCAAGCCTCAAAGATCCCAAGCCAAGCTCCAGGAAGCCAAGCCTCAAAGATCCCAAGCCAAGTTCCAGGAAACCAAGTCTCGAAGATCCCAAGGGAAGCTCCAGGAACCCAAGCCTCGAAGATCCCAAGCCAAGCTCCAGGAACCCAAACCATGAAGATCCCAAGCCAAGCTCCAGGGCCTGGAAGAACCCAAGCCGCCAAGACCCCAAGCCAAGCTCCAGGAACCCAAGCCTCGAAGATCCCAAGCCAAGCTCCAGGAAACCAAGCCTTGACGGTCCCAAGCCAAGCTCCAGGAACCCAAGTCTCAAAGATCCCCAGCCAAGCTCCAGGAACTCAAGCATGGAAGATCCCAGCCAAGTTCCAAGAACCCAAGCCTCGAAGATCCCAAAGCCAAGGTCCAGGAACCCAAGCCTCGAAGATCACAAGCCAAGCTCCAGGAACCCAAGCCTCGAAGATCCCAAGCCAAGCTCCAGGAACCCAAGTCTCGAAGATCCCAAGCCTCGAGATCGCAAGCCAAGCTCCAGGAACCCAAGCCTGGAAGATCCCAAGCCAAGCTCCAGGAACCCAAATCCTGAAGATCCCAAGCCAAGCTCCAGGAACCCAAGCTTGGAAGAATCCAAGCCTCAAAGACCCCAGCCAAGCTCCAGGAACCCAAGCCTCGAAGATCTCAAGCCAAGCTCCAGGAACCCAAGCCTTGACGGTTCCAAGCCAAGCTCCAGGAACCCAAGTCTCAAAGATCCAAGCCAAGCTCCAGGAACACAAGCCTCGAAGATCCCAAGCCAAGCTCCAAGAACCCAAGCCTCGAAGATCACAAGCCAAGCTCCACGAACCCAAGCATCGAAGATCCCAAGTCAAGCTCCAGGATCCCAAGCCTCGAAGATCCCAAGCCAAGCTCCAGGAACCCAAGCCTCGAAGATCCCAAGCCAAGGTCCAGGAACCCAAGCCTCGAAGATCCGAAGCCAAGCTCCAGGAACCCAAGCCTCGTAGATCCCAAGCCACGGTCCGGGAACACAAGCCTCGAAGATCGCAAGCCAAGGTCCAGGAACCCAAGCCTCGAAGATCCCAAGCCAAGCTCCAGGAACCCAAGCCTCGAAGATCCCAAGCCAAGCTCCAGGAACCCAAGCCTCGAAGATCCCAAGCTAAGCTCCAGGAACGCAAGCCTCGAAGATCCCAAGCCAAGTCGCAGGATCCCAAGCCAGGCTCCAGGAAACTAAGCCTCGAAGATCCCAAGGCAAGCTTCAGGAACCCAAGCCTCGAAGATTCCAAGCCAAGCTCCGGGAACCCAAGCCTCGAAGATCCCAAGCCAAGGTCCAGGAACCCATGTATCGAAGATCCCAAGGCAAGCTCCAGGAAACCAAGCCTCGAAGATCCCAAGCCAAGCTCCATGAACCCAAGCCTTGACGTTACCAACCAAGCTCCAAGAACCCAAGCCTCAAATATCGCAAGCCAAGCTCCAGGAACCCAGGCCTCGGAGATCCCAAGCCAAGCTCCAGGAACCCAAGCTTTGACGGTCCCCAGCCAAGCTCCCGGAATCCAAGTCTCAAAGATCCCAAGCAAGCTCCAGGAACTCAAGCCTCGAAAATCCAAGCCCAGCTCCAAGAACCCAAGCCTCGAAGATATCAAGCCAAGCTCCACAAACCCAAGCCTCGAAGATCCCAAGCCAAGCTCCAGGAACCCAAGCCTCGAATATCCCAAGCCAAGCTCCATGAACCCAAGCCACGAAGATCCCAAGCCAAGCTCCAGGATCCCAAGCCTCAAAGATCCCAAGCCAAGCTCCAGGAAGCCAAGCCTCAAAGATCCCAAGCCAAGTTCCAGGAACCCAAGCCTCGAAGATCCCAAGGGAAGCTCCAGGAACCCAAGCGTCGAAGATCCAAGCCAAGCTCCAGGAACCCAAACCATGAAGATCCCAAGCCAAGCTCCAGGAACCCAAGCCTGGAAGAACCCAAGCCTCCAAGATCCCAAGCCAAGCTCCAGGAACCCAAGCCTCGAAGATCCCAAGCCAAGATCCAGGAACCAAGCCTTGACGGTCCCAAGCCAAGCTCCAGGAGCCCAAGTCTCAAAGATCCCCAGCCAAGCTCCAGGAACTCAAGCCTGGAAGATCCCCCAGCCAAGCTCCAAGAACCCAAGCCTCGAAGATCCCAAGCCAAGGTCCAGGAACCCAAGCCTCGAAGATCACAAGCAAGCTCCAGGAACCCAAGCCTCGAAGATCCCAAGCCAAGGTCCAGGAACCCAAGCCTCGAAGATCACTAGCCAAGCTCCAGGAACCCAAGCCTTGAAGATCCCAAGCCAAGCTCCAGGAACCCAACCCTCGAAGATCCCAAGCCAAGCTCCAGGAACCCATGTATCGAAGATCCCAAGGCAAGCTCCAGGAAACCAATGCCTCGAAGATCCCAAGCCAAGCTCCATGAACCCAAGCCTTGACGTTACAACCAAGCTCCAAGAACCCAAGCCTCAAATATCTCAAGCCAAGTTCCAGGAACCCAGGCCTCGGAGATCCCAAGCCAAGCTCCAGGAACCCAAGCTTTGACGGTCCCCAGCCAAGCTCCAGGAACCCAAGTCTCAAAGATCCCAAGCCAAGCTCCAGGAACTCAAGCCTCGAAAATCCCAAGCCCAGCTCCAAGAACCAAGCCTCGAAGATCCCAAGCCAAGCTCCACAAACCCAAGCCTCGAAGATCCCAAGCCAAGCTCCAGGAACCCAAGCCTCGAATATCCCAAGCCAAGCTCCATGAACCCAAGCCACGAAGATCCCAAGCCAAGCTCCAGGATCCCAAGCCTCAAAGATCCCAAGCCAAGCTCCAGGAAGCCAAGCCTCTAAGATCCCAAGCCACGTTCCAGGAACCGAAGCCTCGAAGATCCCAAGGGAAGCTCCAGGAAACCAAGTGTCGAAGATCCCAAGCCAAGCTCCAGGAACCCAAACCATGAAGATCCCAAGCCAAGCTCCAGGAACCCAAGCCTGGAAGAACCCAAGCCTCCAAGATCCCAAGCCAAGCTCCAGGAACCCAAGCCTCGAAGATCCCAAGCCAAGCTCCAGTAAACCAAGCCTTGACGGTCCCAAGCCAAGCTCCAGGAACCCAAGTCTCAAAGATCCCCAGCCAAGCTCCAGGAACTCAAGCCTGGAAGATCCCAGCCAAGCTCCAAGAACCCAAGCCTCGAAGATCCCAAGCCAAGGTCCAGGAACCCAAGCCTCGAAGATCACAAGCCAAGCTCCAGGAACCCAAGCCTCGAAGATCCCAAGCCAAGCTCCAGGAACCCAAGCCTCGAAGATCCCAAGCCTCGAATATCGCAAGCCAAGCTCCAGGAACCCAAGCCTGGAAGATCCCAACCCAAGCTCCAGGAACCCAAATCCTGAAGATCCCAAAGCCAAGCTCCAGGAACCCAGCTTGGAAGAATCCAAGCCTCAAAGACCCCAAGCCAAGCTCCAGGAACCCAAGCCTCGAAGATCTCAAGCCAGCTCCAGGAACACAAGCCTTGACGGTCCCAAGCCAAGCTCCAGGAACCCAAGTCTCAAAGATCCCAAGCCAAGCTCCAGGAACACAAGCCTCGAAGATCCCAAGCCAAGCTCCAAGAACCCAAGCCTCGAAGATCCCAAGCCAAGCTCCACAAATCCAAGCCACGAAGATCCGAAGCCAAGCTCCAGAAACCCAAGCCTCGAAGATCCCAAGCCAAGCTCCACGAACCCAAGCCTCGAAGATCCCAAGTCAAGCTCCAGGATCCCAAGCCTCGACGATCTCAAGCCAAGCTCCAGTAACCCAAGACTCGAAGATCCAAGCCAAGCTCCAGGAACCCAAGCCTCGAAGATCCCAAGCCAAGCTCCAGGAACCCAAGCCTCGAAGATCTCAAGCCAAGCTCCAGGAACCCAAGCCTTGACGGTCCCAAGGCAAGCTCCAGGAACCCAAAGCCTCAAAGGTCCCAAGGCAAGCTCCAGGAACCCAAGTCTCGAAGGTCCCAAGGCAAGCTCCAGGAACCCAAGCCTCAAAAGATCCCAAGCCAAGTTCCACGAACCGAAGCCTCGATGATCCCAAGCCTCGAAGATCGCAAGCCAAGCTCCAGGAACCCAAGCCTGGAAGATCCCAAGCCAAGCTCCAGGAACTCCAAATCCTGAAGATCCCAAGCCAAGCTCCAGGAACCCAAGCTTGGAAGAATCCAAGCCTCAAAGACCCCAAGCCAAGCTCCAGGAACCCAAGCTCGAAGATCTCAAGCCAAGCTCCAGGAACACAAGCCTTGACGGTCCCAAGCCAAGCTGCAGGAACCCAAGTCTCAAAGATCTAAGCCAAGCTCCAGGAACACAAGCCTCGAAGATCCCAAGCCAAGCTCCAAGAACCCAAGCCTCGAAGATCCCAAGCCAAGCTCCACAAATCCAAGCCACGAAGATCCGAAGCCAAGCTCCAGAAACCCAAGCCTCGAGATCCCAAGCCAAGCTCCACGAACCCAAGCCTCGAAGATCCCAAGCCTCGAAGATCGCAAGCCAAGCTCCAGGACCAAAAGCCTCGAAGATCCCAAGCCAAGCTACAGGAACCCAACCCTCGAAGATCCCAAGCCAAGCTCCAGGAACCCAAGTATCGAAGATCCCAAGGCAAGCTCCAGGAAACCAAGCCTCGAAGATCCCAAGCCAAGCTCCATGAACCCCAAGCCTTGACGGTACCAACCAAGCTCCAGGAACCCAAGTCTCAAAGATCCCAAACCAAGCTCCAGGAACACATGCCGGGAAGAACCAAAGCCTCAAAAATCCCAAGCCATCTCCAGGAACCCAGGCCTCGGAGATCCCAAGCCAAGCTCCAGGAACCCAAGCTTTGACGGTCCCCAGCCAAGCTGCAGGAACCCAAGTCTCAAAGATCCCAAGCCAAGCTCCAGGAACTCAAGCCTCGAATATCCCCAAGCCCAGCTCCAAGAACCCAAGCCTCGAAGATCCCAAGCCAAGCTCCACAAACACAAGCCTCGAAGATCCCAAGCCAAGCTCCAGGAACCCAAGCCTCGAATATCCCAAACCAAGCTCCATGAACCCAAGCCTCGAAGATCCCAAGCCAAGCTCCAGGATCCCAAGCCTCAAAGATCCCAAGCCAAGCTCCAGGAAGCCAAGCCTCAAAGATCCCAAGCCAAGTTCCAGGAACCAAGTCTCGAAGATCCCAAGGGAAGCTCCAGGAACCCAAGCCTCGAAGATCCCAAGCCAAGCTCCAGGAACCCAAACCATGAAGATCCCAAGCCAAGCTCCAGGAACCCAAGCCTGGAAGAACCCAAGCCGCCAAGACCCCAAGCCAAGCTCCAGGAACCCAAGCCTCGAAGATCCCAAGCCAAGCTCCAGGAAACCAAGCCTTGACGGTCCCAAGCCAAGCTCCAGGAACCCAAGTCTCAAAGATCCCCAGCCAAGCTCCAGGAACTCAAGCCTGGAAGATCCCCAGCCAAGTTCCAAGAACCCAAGCCTCGAAGATCCCAAGCCAAGGTCCAGGAACCCAAGCCTCGAAGATCAGCAAGCCAAGCTCCAGGAACCCAAGCCTCGAAGATCCCAAGCCAAGCTCCAGGAACCCAAGTCTCGAAGATCCCAAGCCTCGAAGATCGCAAGCCAAGCTCCAGGAACCCAAGCCTGGAAGATCCCAAGCCAAGCTCAGGAACCCAAATCCTGAAGATCCCAAGCCAAGCTCCAGGAACCCAAGCTTGGAAGAATCCAAGCCTCAAAGACCCCAAGCCAAGCTCCAGGAACCCAAGCCTCGAAGATCTCAAGCCAAGCTCCAGGAACCCAAGCCTTGACGGTTCCAAGCAAGCTCCAGGAACCCAAGTCTCAAAGATCCCAAGCCAAGCTCCAGGAACACAAGCCTCGAAGATCCCAAGCCAAGCTCCAAGAACCCAAGCCTCGAAGATCACAAGCCAAGCTCCACGAACCCAAGCCTCGAAGATCCCAAGTCAATCTCCAGGATCCCCAAGCCTCGAAGATCCCAAGCCAAGCTCCAGGACCCCAAGCCTCGAAGATCCCAAGCCAAGGTCCAGGAACCCAAGCCTCGAAGATCCGAAGCCAAGCTCCAGGAACCCAAGCCTCGTAGATCCCAAGCCACGGTCCGGAACACAAGCCTCGAAGATCGCAAGCCAAGGTCCAGGAACCCAAGCCTCGAAGATCCCAAGCCAAGCTCCAGGAACCCAAGCCTCGAAGATCCCAAGCCAAGCTCCAGGAACCCAAGCCTCGAAGATCCCAAGCTAAGCTCCAGGAACGCAAGCCTCGAAGATCCCAAGCCAAGTTGCAGGATCCCAAGCCAGGCTCCAGGAAACTAAGCCTCGAAGATCCCAAGGCAAGCTTCAGGAACCCAAGCCTCGAAGATTCCAAGCCAAGCTCCGGGAACCCAAGCCTCGAAGATCCCAAGCCAAGGTCCAGGAACCCATGTATCGAAGATCCCAAGGCAAGCTCCAGGAAACCAAGCCTCGAAGATCCCAAGCCAAGCTCCATGAACCCAGCCTTGACGTACCCAACCAAGCTCCAAGAACCCAAGCCTCAAATATCGCAAGCCAAGCTCCAGGAACCCAGGCCTCGGAGATCCCAAGCCAAGCTCCAGGAACCCAAGCTTTGACGGTCCCCAGCCAAGCTCCCGGAATCCAAGTCTCAAAGATCCCAAGCCAAGCTCCAGGAACTCAAGCCTCGAAAATCCCAAGCCCAGCTCCAAGAACCCAAGCCTCGAAGATATCAAGCCAAGCTCCACAACCCAAGCCTCGAAGATCCCAAGCCAAGCTCCAGGAACCCAAGCCTCGAATATCCCAAGCCAAGCTCCATGAACCCAAGCCACGAAGATCCCAAGCCAAGCTCCAGGATCCCAAGCCTCAAAGATCCCAAGCCAAGCTCCAGGAAGCCAAGCCTCAAAGATCCCAAGCCAAGTTCCAGGAACCCAAGCCTCGAAGATCCCAAGGGAAGCTCCAGGAACCCAAGCGTCGAAGATCCCAAGCCAAGCTCCAGGAACCCAAACCATGAAGATCCCAAGCCAAGCTCCAGGAACCCAAGCCTGGAAGAACCCAAGCCTCCAAGATCCCAAGCCAAGCTCCAGGAACCCAAGCCTCGAAGATCCCAAGCCAAGATCCAGGAAACCAAGCCTTGACGGTACCAAGCCAAGCTCCAGGAGCCCAAGTCTCAAAGATCCCCAGCCAAGCTCCAGGAACTCAAGCCTGGAAGATCCCCAGCCAAGCTCCAAGAACCCAAGCCTCGAAGATCCCAAGCCAAGGTCCAGGAACCCAAGCCTCGAAGATCACAAGGCAAGCTCCAGGAACCCAAGCCTCGAAGATCCCAAGCCAAGGTCCAGGAACCCAAGCCTCGAAGATCACTAGCCAAGCTCCAGGAACCCAAGCCTTGAAGATCCCAAGCCAAGCTCCAGGAACCCAACCCTCGAAGATCCCAAGCCAAGCTCCAGGAACCCATGTATCGAAGATCCCAAGGCAAGCTCCAGGAAACCAAGCCCTCGAAGATCCCAAGCCAAGCTCCATGAACCCAAGCCTTGACGTTACCAACCAAGCTCCAAGAACCCAAGCCTCAAATATCTCAAGCCAAGTTCCAGGAACCCAGGCCTCGGAGATCCCAAGCCAAGCTCCAGGAACCCAAGCTTTGACGGTCCCCAGCCAAGCTCCAGGAACCCAAGTCTCAAAGATCCCAAGCCAAGCTCCAGGAACTCAAGCCTCGAAAATCCCAAGCCCAGCTCCAAGAACCCAAGCCTCGAAGATCCCAAGCCAAGCTCCACAAACCCAAGCCTCGAAGATCCCAAGCCAAGCTCCAGGAACCCAAGCCTCGAATATCCCAAGCCAAGCTCCATGAACCCAAGCCACGAAGATCCCAAGCCAAGCTCCAGGATCCCAAGCCTCAAAGATCCCAAGCCAAGCTCCAGGAAGCCAAGCCTCTAAGATCCCAAGCCACGTTCCAGGAACCGAAGCCTCGAAGATCCCAAGGGGAAGCTCCAGGAAACCAAGTGTCGAAGATCCCAAGCCAAGCTCCAGGAACCCAAACCATGAAGATCCCAAGCCAAGCTCCAGGAACCCAAGCTGGAAGAACCCAAGCCTCCAAGATCCCAAGCCAAGCTCCAGGAACCCAAGCCTCGAAGATCCCAAGCCAAGCTCCAGTAAACCAAGCCTTGACGGTCCCAAGCCAAGCTCCAGGAACCCAAGTCTCAAAGATCCCCAGCCAAGCTCCAGGAACTCAAGCCTGGAAGATCCCCAGCCAAGCTCCAAGAACCCAAGCCTCGAAGATCCCAAGCCAAAGGTCCAGGAACCCAAGCCTCGAAGATCACAAGCCAAGCTCCAGGAACCCAAGCCTCGAAGATCCCAAGCCAAGCTCCAGGAACCCAAGCCTCGAAGATCCCAAGCCTCGAATATCGCAAGCCAAGCTCCAGGAACCCAAGCCTGGAAGATCCAACCCAAGCTCCAGGAACCCAAATCCTGAAGATCCCAAGCCAAGCTCCAGGAACCCAGCTTGGAAGAATCCAAGCCTCAAAGACCCCAAGGCCAAGCTCCAGGACCCAAGCCTCGAAGATCTCAAGCCAAGCTCCAGGAACACAAGCCTTGACGGTCCAAGCCAAGCTCCAGGAACCCAAGTCTCAAAGATCCCAAGCCAAGCTCCAGGAACACAAGCCTCGAAGATCCCAAGCCAAGCTCCAAGAACCCAAGCCTCGAAGATCCCAAGCCAAGCTCCACAAATCCAAGCCACGAAGATCCGAAGCCAAGCTCCAGAAACCCAAGCCTCGAAGATCCCAAGCCAAGCTCCACGAACCCAAGCCTCGAAGATCCCAAGTCAAGCTCCAGGATCCCAAGCCTCGACGATCTCAAGCCAAGCTCCAGTAACCCAAGACTCGAAGATCCCAAGCCAAGCTCCAGGAACCCAAGCCTCGAAGATCCCAAGCCAAGCTCCAGGAACCCAAGCCTCGAAGATCTCAAGCCAAGCTCCAGGAACCCAAGCCTTGACGGTCCCAAGGCAAGCTCCAGGAACCCAAGCCTCAAAGGTCCCAAGGCAAGCTCCAGGAACCCAAGTCTCGATGGTCCCAAGGCAAGCTCCAGGAACCCAAGCCTCAAAGATCCCAAGCCAAGTTCCACGAACCGAAGCCTCGATGATCCCAAGCCTCGAAGATCGCAAGCCAAGCTCCAGGAACCCAAGCCTGAAGATCCCAAGCCAAGCTCCAGGAACCCAAATCCTGAAGATCCCAAGCCAAGCTCCAGGAACCCAAGCTTGGAAGAATCCAAGCCTCAAAGACCCCAAGCCAAGCTCCAGGAACCCAAGCCTCGAAGATCTCAAGCCAAGCTCAGGAACACAAGCCTTGACGGGTCCCAAGCCAAGCTGCAGGAACCCAAGTCTCAAAGATCTAAGCCAAGCTCCAGGAACACAAGCCTCGAAGATCCCAAGCCAAGCTCCAAGAACCCAAGCCTCGAAGATCCCAAGCCAAGCTCCACAAATCCAAGCCACGAAGATCCGAAGCAAGCTCCAGAAACCCAAGCCTCGAAGATCCCAAGCCAAGCTCCACGAACCCAAGCCTCGAAGATCCCAAGCCTCGAAGATCGCAAGCCAAGCTCCAGGACCAAAAGCCTCGAAGATCCCAAGCCAAGCTACAGGAACCCAACCCTCGAAGATCCCAAGCCAAGCTCCAGGAACCCAAGTATCGAAGATCCAAGGCAAGCTCCAGGAAACCAAGCCTCGAAGATCCAAGCCAAGCTCCATGAACCCAAGCCTTGACGGTACCAACCAAGCTCCAGGAACCCAAGTCTCAAAGATCCCAAACCAAGCTCCAGGAACACATGCCGGAAGAACCAAAGCCTCAAAAAATCCCAAGCCATCTCCAGGAACCCAGGCCTCGGAGATCCCAAGCCAAGCTCCAGGAACCCAAGCTTTGACGGTCCCCAGCCAAGCTGCAGGAACCAAGTCTCAAAGATCCCAAGCCAAGCTCC
>NW_027276080.1:0-45115 GCF_030028105.1 Mobula birostris | reverse complement strand
TCACCAGAAACTTCCTCCCCCTTCCACCAAAAACTTACTCCCTCTCTCACCAGAAACTTTTCCCCCTCACACCAGAAACTGTCTCCCCTCCCACCAGAAACCTTTTCCCCCTCTGACCAGACACTTCTTCCCCCTCTCACCAGAAACTTTCTCTCTCTCCCACCAGAAACTTTTCCCCTTCACACCTGAAACTTTCCCCACTCACACCAGAAACTTTCTCCTCTCTCACCAGAAACTTGTCCCCTTCACAACAGAAACTTTTCCCCCCTCACGCTAGAAACTTTCTCCTCTCTCACCAGAAACTTCTCCTCTCACACCAGATACTTCCTCCCGTCCAACCAGAAACTTTCTGCCTTCCCACCAGAAACTTTCTTCCTCTCTCACCAGAAACAGTCTCCTTTCTCACCAGAAAATTTCTCCTCTCACACCAGAAACTTCCTCCCCTCTCACCAGAAACTTTCTCCCCTCCCACCAGAAACATTCTACCCTCACACCAGAAACTTTCTCCCTCTCTCACTAGAAACTTTCTCCCCTCTCACCAGAATGTTTCTCCCCCTGTCACCAGAAACTTTCTCCCCCTCACACCAGAAACTTTCCACCCTCACACCAAAAACTTTCCCCTCTCACACCAGAAACATTCTCCCCTCCCACCAGAAACTTTCTCCCTTTCCCACCAGAAACTTTTCCTCCTCACATCAGAAACTTTCTCCTCTCTCACCAGAAAGTTTCTGTTCTCACACCAGAAACTTCCTCCCCTCCCACCAGAAACTTTCTCCCCCTGTCACCAGAAACTTTCTCCCCTCCCACCAGAAAATTTCTCCCCCTCCCACCAGAAAATTTCTCCCCCTCACACCAGAAAATTTCTCCTCTCTCACCAGAAACTTTTTCCTCTCACACCAGAAACTTCCTCCCCTCCCACCAGAAACTTTCTCCCTCTCCCACCAGAAACTTTCTCCCTCTCCCACCAGAAACTTCTCCTCCTCACACCAGAAACTGTCTCCCCTCCCACCAGAAACTTTCTCCCCCTCTGACCAGAAACTTCTTCCCCCTCTCACCAGAAACTTTCTCCCACACCCACCAGAAACTTCCCCCTCTTTCACCAGAAATTTTCTCCTGTCACACCAGAAACTTGCTTCCCTTCCATAGAAACTTTCTCTCCTCCAACCAGAAACTTTCTCCCTCTTCCACCAGAAACGTCTTCCCCTCTCACCAGAAACTTTCTCCGCTCCCACCAGAAACCTACTCCCTCTCTCACCATAAACTTTCTCCCCTCCTTGCAGGAACTTCCCCCTCTTTCACCAGAAACTTTCTCCTGTCACACCAGAAACTTCCTCCACTCCCACCAGAAACTTCCTCCCCTCCCACCAGAAACTTCCTCCCCTCCCACCAGAAACTTCCTCCCCTCTCACCAGAAACTTTCTCCCCTCCCAACAGAAACATTCTCCCCTCACACCAGAAACTTACTCCCTCTCTCACCAGAAACTTTCTCCCTTCCCACCAGAAAGATTCTCCCCTTCCACCAGAAACTTTTCCCCCTCACACCAGAAACTTTCTCCTCTCACAGCTGAAACTTCCTCCCCTTCCACCAAAAACTTACTCCCTCTCTCACCAGAAACTTTTCCCCCTCACACCAGAAACTGTCTCCCCTCCCACCAGAAACCTTTTCCCCCTCTGACCAGACACTTCTTCCCCCTCTCACCAGAAACTTTCTCTCTCTCCCACCGGAAACTTTTCCCCCTCACACCAGAAACTGTCTCCCCTCCCACCAGAAACCTTTTCCCCCTCTGACCAGACACTTCTTCCCCCTCTCACCAGAAACTTTCTCTCTCTCCCACCGGAAACTTTTCCCCTTCACACCTGAAACTTTCCCCACTCACACCAGAAACTTTCTCCTCTCTCACCAGAAACTTGTCCCCTTCACAACAGAAACTTTTCCCCCTCACACTAGAAACTTTCTCCTCTCTCACCAGAAACTTCTCCTCTCACACCAGATACTTCCTCCCGTCCAACCAGAAACTTTCTGCCTTCCCACCAGAAACTTTCTTCCTCTCTCACCAGAAACAGTCTCCTTTCTCACCAGAAAATTTCTCCTCTCACACCAGAAACTTCCTCCCCTCTCACCAGAAACTTTCTCCCCTCCCACCAGAAACATTCTCCCCTCACACCAGAAACTTTCTCCCTCTCTCACTAGAAACTTTCTCCCCTCTCACCAGAATGTTTCTCCCCCTGTCACCAGAAACTTTCTCCCCCTCACACCAGAAACTTTCCACCCTCACACCAAAAACTTTCCCCTCTCACACCAGAAACATTCTCCCCTCCCCACCAGAAACTTTCTCCCTTTCCCACCAGAAACTTTTCCTCCTCACATCAGAAACTTTCTCCTCTCTCACCAGAAAGTTTCTCTTCTCACACCAGAAACTTCCTCCCCTCCCACCAGAAACTTTCTCCCCCTGTCACCAGAAACTTTCTCCCCTCCCACCAGAAAATTTCTCCCCCTCCCACCAGAAAATTTCTCCCCCTCACACCAGAAAATTTCTCCTCTCTCACCAGAAACTTTTTCCTCTCACACCAGAAACTTCCTCCCCTCCCACCAGAAACTTTCTCCCTCTCCCACCAGAAACTTTCTCCCTCTCCCACCAGAAACTTCTCCTCCTCACACCAGAAACTGTCTCCCCTCCCACCAGAAACTTTCTCCCCCTCTGACCAGAAACTTCTTCCCCCTCTCACCAGAAACTCTCTCCCACACCCACCAGAAACTTCCCCCTCTTTGACCAGAAATTTTCTCCTGTCACACCAGAAACTTGCTTCCCTTCCATAGAAACTTTCTCTCCTCCAACCAGAAACTTTCTCCCTCTCCCACCAGAAACGTCTTCCCCTCTCACCAGAAACTTTCTCCGCTCCCACCAGAAACCTACTCCCTCTCTCACCATAAACTTTCTCCCCTCCTTGCAGAAACTTCCCCCTCTTTCACCAGAAACTTTCTCCTGTCACACCAGAAACTTCCTCCACTCCCACCAGAAACTTCCTCCCCTCCCACCAGAAACTTCCTCCCCTCCCACCAGAAACTTCCTCCCCTCTCACCAGAAACTTTCTCCCCTCCCAACAGAAACATTCTCCCCTCACACCAGAAACTTACTCCCTCTCTCACCAGAAACTTTCTCCCTTCCCACCAGAAAGATTCTCCCCTTCCACCAGAAACTTTTCCCCCTCACACCAGAAACTTTCTCCTCTCACAGCTGAAACTTCCTCCCCTTCCACCAAAAACTTACTCCCTCTCTCACCAGAAACTTTTCCCCCTCACACCAGAAACTGTCTCCCCTCCCACCAGAAACCTTTTCCCCCTCTGACCAGACACTTCTTCCCCATCTCACCAGAAACTTTCTCTCTCTCCCACCGGAAACTTTTCCCCTTCACACCTGAAACTTTCCCCACTCACACCAGAAACTTTCTCCTCTCTCACCAGAAACTTGTCCCCTTCACAACAGAAACTTTTCCCCCTCACACTAGAAACTTTCTCCTCTCTCACCAGAAACTTCTCCTCTCACACCAGAAACTTCCTCCCGTCCAACCAGAAACTTTCTGCCTTCCCACCAGAAACTTTCTTCCTCTCTCACCAGAAACAGTCTCCTTTCTCACCAGAAATTTTCTCCTCTCACACCAGAAACTTCCTCCCCTCTCACCAGAAACTTTCTCCCCTCCCACCAGAAACATTCTCCCCTCACACCAGAAACTTTCTCCCTCTCTCACTAGAAACTTTCTCCCCTTTCACCAGAATGTTTCTGCCCCTCTCACCAGAAACTTTCTCCCCCTCACACCAGAAACTTTCCACCCTCACACCAAAAACTTTCTCCTCTCACACCAGAAACATTCTCCCCTCCCACCAGAAACTTTCTCCCTTTCCCACCAGAAACTTCATCCCCTCTCACCAGAAACTTTCTCCTCTCCCACCAGAAACCTTCTCCCTCTCTCACCATAAACTTTCTCCCCTCCCTGCAGAAACTTCCCCCTCTTTCACCAGAAACTTTCTCCTGTCACACCAGAAACTTCCACCCCTCCCACCAGAAACTTTCTCCACTCCCACCAGAAACTTCCTCCCCTCTCACCAGAAACTTCCTCCCCTCCCACCAGAAACTTTCTCCCCTCCCACCAGAAACTTTCTCCACTCCCACCAGAAACTTCCTCCAGTCCCACCAGAAACTTCCTCCCCTCTCACCAGAAACTTTCTCCCGTCCCAACAGAAACATTCTCCCCTCACACCAGAAACTTACTCCCTCTCTCACCAGAAACTTCCTCCCCTTCCACCAAAAACTTACTCCCTCTCTCACCAGAAACTTTTCCCCCTCACACCAGAAACTGTCTCCCCTCCCACCAGAAACCTTTTCCCCCTCTGACCAGACACTTCTTCCCCCTCTCACCAGAAACTTTCTCTCTCTCCCACCAGAAACTTTTCCCCTTCACACCTGAAACTTTCCCCACTCACACCAGAAACTTTCTCCTCTCTCACCAGAAACTTGTCCCCTTCACAACAGAAACTTTTCCCCCTCACGCTAGAAACTTTCTCCTCTCTCACCAGAAACTTCTCCTCTCACACCAGATACTTCCTCCCGTCCAACCAGAAACTTTCTGCCTTCCCACCAGAAACTTTCTTCCTCTCTCACCAGAAACAGTCTCCTTTCTCACCAGAAAATTTCTCCTCTCACACCAGAAACTTCCTCCCCTCTCACCAGAAACTTTCTCCCCTCCCACCAGAAACATTCTACCCTCACACCAGAAACTTTCTCCCTCTCTCACTAGAAACTTTCTCCCCTCTCACCAGAATGTTTCTCCCCCTGTCACCAGAAACTTTCTCCCCCTCACACCAGAAACTTTCCACCCTCACACCAAAAACTTTCCCCTCTCACACCAGAAACATTCTCCCCTCCCACCAGAAACTTTCTCCCTTTCCCACCAGAAACTTTTCCTCCTCACATCAGAAACTTTCTCCTCTCTCACCAGAAAGTTTCTGTTCTCACACCAGAAACTTCCTCCCCTCCCACCAGAAACTTTCTCCCCCTGTCACCAGAAACTTTCTCCCCTCCCACCAGAAAATTTCTCCCCCTCCCACCAGAAAATTTCTCCCCCTCACACCAGAAAATTTCTCCTCTCTCACCAGAAACTTTTTCCTCTCACACCAGAAACTTCCTCCCCTCCCACCAGAAACTTTCTCCCTCTCCCACCAGAAACTTTCTCCCTCTCCCACCAGAAACTTCTCCTCCTCACACCAGAAACTGTCTCCCCTCCCACCAGAAACTTTCTCCCCCTCTGACCAGAAACTTCTTCCCCCTCTCACCAGAAACTTTCTCCCACACCCACCAGAAACTTCCCCCTCTTTCACCAGAAATTTTCTCCTGTCACACCAGAAACTTGCTTCCCTTCCATAGAAACTTTCTCTCCTCCAACCAGAAACTTTCTCCCTCTTCCACCAGAAACGTCTTCCCCTCTCACCAGAAACTTTCTCCGCTCCCACCAGAAACCTACTCCCTCTCTCACCATAAACTTTCTCCCCTCCTTGCAGGAACTTCCCCCTCTTTCACCAGAAACTTTCTCCTGTCACACCAGAAACTTCCTCCACTCCCACCAGAAACTTCCTCCCCTCCCACCAGAAACTTCCTCCCCTCCCACCAGAAACTTCCTCCCCTCTCACCAGAAACTTTCTCCCCTCCCAACAGAAACATTCTCCCCTCACACCAGAAACTTACTCCCTCTCTCACCAGAAACTTTCTCCCTTCCCACCAGAAAGATTCTCCCCTTCCACCAGAAACTTTTCCCCCTCACACCAGAAACTTTCTCCTCTCACAGCTGAAACTTCCTCCCCTTCCACCAAAAACTTACTCCCTCTCTCACCAGAAACTTTTCCCCCTCACACCAGAAACTGTCTCCCCTCCCACCAGAAACCTTTTCCCCCTCTGACCAGACACTTCTTCCCCATCTCACCAGAAACTTTCTCTCTCTCCCACCGGAAACTTTTCCCCTTCACACCTGAAACTTTCCCCACTCACACCAGAAACTTTCTCCTCTCTCACCAGAAACTTGTCCCCTTCACAACAGAAACTTTTCCCCCTCACACTAGAAACTTTCTCCTCTCTCACCAGAAACTTCTCCTCTCACACCAGAAACTTCCTCCCGTCCAACCAGAAACTTTCTGCCTTCCCACCAGAAACTTTCTTCCTCTCTCACCAGAAACAGTCTCCTTTCTCACCAGAAATTTTCTCCTCTCACACCAGAAACTTCCTCCCCTCTCACCAGAAACTTTCTCCCCTCCCACCAGAAACATTCTCCCCTCACACCAGAAACTTTCTCCCTCTCTCACTAGAAACTTTCTCCCCTTTCACCAGAATGTTTCTGCCCCTCTCACCAGAAACTTTCTCCCCCTCACACCAGAAACTTTCCACCCTCACACCAAAAACTTTCTCCTCTCACACCAGAAACATTCTCCCCTCCCACCAGAAACTTTCTCCCTTTCCCACCAGAAACTTCATCCCCTCTCACCAGAAACTTTCTCCTCTCCCACCAGAAACCTTCTCCCTCTCTCACCATAAACTTTCTCCCCTCCCTGCAGAAACTTCCCCCTCTTTCACCAGAAACTTTCTCCTGTCACACCAGAAACTTCCACCCCTCCCACCAGAAACTTTCTCCACTCCCACCAGAAACTTCCTCCCCTCTCACCAGAAACTTCCTCCCCTCCCACCAGAAACTTTCTCCCCTCCCACCAGAAACTTTCTCCACTCCCACCAGAAACTTCCTCCAGTCCCACCAGAAACTTCCTCCCCTCTCACCAGAAACTTTCTCCCGTCCCAACAGAAACATTCTCCCCTCACACCAGAAACTTACTCCCTCTCTCACCAGAAACTTCCTCCCCTTCCACCAAAAACTTACTCCCTCTCTCACCAGAAACTTTTCCCCCTCACACCAGAAACTGTCTCCCCTCCCACCAGAAACCTTTTCCCCCTCTGACCAGACACTTCTTCCCCCTCTCACCAGAAACTTTCTCTCTCTCCCACCAGAAACTTTTCCCCTTCACACCTGAAACTTTCCCCACTCACACCAGAAACTTTCTCCTCTCTCACCAGAAACTTGTCCCCTTCACAACAGAAACTTTTCCCCCTCACGCTAGAAACTTTCTCCTCTCTCACCAGAAACTTCTCCTCTCACACCAGATACTTCCTCCCGTCCAACCAGAAACTTTCTGCCTTCCCACCAGAAACTTTCTTCCTCTCTCACCAGAAACAGTCTCCTTTCTCACCAGAAAATTTCTCCTCTCACACCAGAAACTTCCTCCCCTCTCACCAGAAACTTTCTCCCCTCCCACCAGAAACATTCTACCCTCACACCAGAAACTTTCTCCCTCTCTCACTAGAAACTTTCTCCCCTCTCACCAGAATGTTTCTCCCCCTGTCACCAGAAACTTTCTCCCCCTCACACCAGAAACTTTCCACCCTCACACCAAAAACTTTCCCCTCTCACACCAGAAACATTCTCCCCTCCCACCAGAAACTTTCTCCCTTTCCCACCAGAAACTTTTCCTCCTCACATCAGAAACTTTCTCCTCTCTCACCAGAAAGTTTCTGTTCTCACACCAGAAACTTCCTCCCCTCCCACCAGAAACTTTCTCCCCCTGTCACCAGAAACTTTCTCCCCTCCCACCAGAAAATTTCTCCCCCTCCCACCAGAAAATTTCTCCCCCTCACACCAGAAAATTTCTCCTCTCTCACCAGAAACTTTTTCCTCTCACACCAGAAACTTCCTCCCCTCCCACCAGAAACTTTCTCCCTCTCCCACCAGAAACTTTCTCCCTCTCCCACCAGAAACTTCTCCTCCTCACACCAGAAACTGTCTCCCCTCCCACCAGAAACTTTCTCCCCCTCTGACCAGAAACTTCTTCCCCCTCTCACCAGAAACTTTCTCCCACACCCACCAGAAACTTCCCCCTCTTTCACCAGAAATTTTCTCCTGTCACACCAGAAACTTGCTTCCCTTCCATAGAAACTTTCTCTCCTCCAACCAGAAACTTTCTCCCTCTTCCACCAGAAACGTCTTCCCCTCTCACCAGAAACTTTCTCCGCTCCCACCAGAAACCTACTCCCTCTCTCACCATAAACTTTCTCCCCTCCTTGCAGGAACTTCCCCCTCTTTCACCAGAAACTTTCTCCTGTCACACCAGAAACTTCCTCCACTCCCACCAGAAACTTCCTCCCCTCCCACCAGAAACTTCCTCCCCTCCCACCAGAAACTTCCTCCCCTCTCACCAGAAACTTTCTCCCCTCCCAACAGAAACATTCTCCCCTCACACCAGAAACTTACTCCCTCTCTCACCAGAAACTTTCTCCCTTCCCACCAGAAAGATTCTCCCCTTCCACCAGAAACTTTTCCCCCTCACACCAGAAACTTTCTCCTCTCACAGCTGAAACTTCCTCCCCTTCCACCAAAAACTTACTCCCTCTCTCACCAGAAACTTTTACCCCTCACACCAGAAACTGTCTCCCCTCCCACCAGAAACCTTTTCCCCCTCTGACCAGACACTTCTTCCCCCTCTCACCAGAAACTTTCTCTCTCTCCCACCGGAAACTTTTCCCCTTCACACCTGAAACTTTCCCCACTCACACCAGAAACTTTCTCCTCTCTCACCAGAAACTTGTCCCCTTCACAACAGAAACTTTTCCCCCTCACACTAGAAACTTTCTCCTCTCTCACCAGAAACTTCTCCTCTCACACCAGATACTTCCTCCCGTCCAACCAGAAACTTTCTGCCTTCCCACCAGAAACTTTCTTCCTCTCTCACCAGAAACAGTCTCCTTTCTCACCAGAAAATTTCTCCTCTCACACCAGAAACTTCCTCCCCTCTCACCAGAAACTTTCTCCCCTCCCACCAGAAACATTCTCCCCTCACACCAGAAACTTTCTCCCTCTCTCACTAGAAACTTTCTCCCCTCTCACCAGAATGTTTCTCCCCCTGTCACCAGAAACTTTCTCCCCCTCACACCAGAAACTTTCCACCCTCACACCAAAAACTTTCCCCTCTCACACCAGAAACATTCTCCCCTCCCACCAGAAACTTTCTCCCTTTCCCACCAGAAACTTTTCCTCCTCACATCAGAAACTTTCTCCTCTCTCACCAGAAAGTTTCTCTTCTCACACCAGAAACTTCCTCCCCTCCCACCAGAAACTTTCTCCCCCTGTCACCAGAAACTTTCTCCCCTCCCACCAGAAAATTTCTCCCCCTCCCACCAGAAAATTTCTCCCCCTCACACCAGAAAATTTCTCCTCTCTCACCAGAAACTTTTTCCTCTCACACCAGAAACTTCCTCCCCTCCTACCAGAAACTTTCTCCCTCTCCCACCAGAAACTTTCTCCCTCTCCCACCAGAAACTTCTCCTCCTCACACCAGAAACTGTCTCCCCTCCCACCAGAAACTTTCTCCCCCTCTGACCAGAAACTTCTTCCCCCTCTCACCAGAAACTCTCTCCCACACCCACCAGAAACTTCCCCCTCTTTGACCAGAAATTTTCTCCTGTCACACCAGAAACTTGCTTCCCTTCCATAGAAACTTTCTCTCCTCCAACCAGAAACTTTCTCCCTCTCCCACCAGAAACGTCTTCCCCTCTCACCAGAAACTTTCTCCGCTCCCACCAGAAACCTACTCCCTCTCTCACCATAAACTTTCTCCCCTCCTTGCAGAAACTTCCCCCTCTTTCACCAGAAACTTTCTCCTGTCACACCAGAAACTTCCTCCACTCCCACCAGAAACTTCCTCCCCTCCCACCAGAAACTTCCTCCCCTCCCACCAGAAACTTCCTCCCCTCTCACCAGAAACTTTCTCCCCTCCCAACAGAAACATTCTCCCCTCACACCAGAAACTTACTCCCTCTCTCACCAGAAACTTTCTCCCTTCCCACCAGAAAGATTCTCCCCTTCCACCAGAAACTTTTCCCCCTCACACCAGAAACTTTCTCCTCTCACAGCTGAAACTTCCTCCCCTTCCACCAAAAACTTACTCCCTCTCTCACCAGAAACTTTTCCCCCTCACACCAGAAACTGTCTCCCCTCCCACCAGAAACCTTTTCCCCCTCTGACCAGACACTTCTTCCCCATCTCACCAGAAACTTTCTCTCTCTCCCACCGGAAACTTTTCCCCTTCACACCTGAAACTTTCCCCACTCACACCAGAAACTTTCTCCTCTCTCACCAGAAACTTGTCCCCTTCACAACAGAAACTTTTCCCCCTCACACTAGAAACTTTCTCCTCTCTCACCAGAAACTTCTCCTCTCACACCAGAAACTTCCTCCCGTCCAACCAGAAACTTTCTGCCTTCCCACCAGAAACTTTCTTCCTCTCTCACCAGAAACAGTCTCCTTTCTCACCAGAAATTTTCTCCTCTCACACCAGAAACTTCCTCCCCTCTCACCAGAAACTTTCTCCCCTCCCACCAGAAACATTCTCCCCTCACACCAGAAACTTTCTCCCTCTCTCACTAGAAACTTTCTCCCCTCTCACCAGAATGTTTCTGCCCCTCTCACCAGAAACTTTCTCCCCCTCACACCAGAAACTTTCCACCCTCACACCAAAAACTTTCTCCTCTCACACCAGAAACATTCTCCCCTCCCACCAGAAACTTTCTCCCTTTCCCACCAGAAACTTTTCCTCCTCACATCAGAAACTTTCTCCTCTCTCACCAGAAAGTTTCTCTTCTCACACCAGAAACTTCCTCCCCTCCCACCAGAAACTTTCTCCCCCTGTCACCAGAAACTTTCTCCCCTCCCACCAGAAAATTTCTCCCCCTCACACCAGAAAATTTCTCCTCTCTCACCAGAAATTTTTCCTCTCACACCAGAAACTTCCTCCCCTCCCACCAGAAACTTTCTCCCTCTCCCACCAGAAACTTTCTCCCTCTCCCACCAGAAACTTCTCCTCCTCACACCAGAAACTGTCTCCCCTCCCAACAGAAACTTTCTCCCCCTCTGACCAGAAACTTCTTCCCCCTCTCACCAGAAACTTTCTCCCCTCCCACCAGAAACTTCCCCCTCTTTCACCAGAAACATTCTCCCTTCCCACCAGAAACTTTCTCCCCTACCACCAGAAACTTTCTCCCTCTCCCACCAAAAACTTTTCCCCCTCACACCAGAAACTTTCTTCCTCTCTCACCAGAAACAGTCTCCTTTCTCACCAGAAATTTTCTCCTCTCACACCAGAAACTTCCTCCCCTCTCACCAGAAACTTTCTCCCCTCCCACCAGAAACATTCTCCCCTCACACCAGAAACTTTCTCCCTCTCTCACTAGAAACTTTCTCCCCTCTCACCAGAATGTTTCTGCCCCCTCACCAGAAACTTTCTCCCCCTCACACCAGAAACTTTCCACCCTCACACCAAAAACTTTCTCCTCTCACACCAGAAACATTCTCCCCTCCCACCAGAAACTTTCTCCCTTTCCCACCAGAAACTTTTCCTCCTCACATCAGAAACTTTCTCCTCTCTCACCAGAAAGTTTCTCTTCTCACACCAGAAACTTCCTCCCCTCCCACCAGAAACTTTCTCCCCCTGTCACCAGAAACTTTCTCCCCTCCCACCAGAAAATTTCTCCCCCTCACACCAGAAAATTTCTCCTCTCTCACCAGAAATTTTTCCTCTCACACCAGAAACTTCCTCCCCTCCCACCAGAAACTTTCTCCCTCTCCCACCAGAAACTTTCTCCCTCTCCCACCAGAAACTTCTCCTCCTCACACCAGAAACTGTCTCCCCTCCCAACAGAAACTTTCTCCCCCTCTGACCAGAAACTTCTTCCCCCTCTCACCAGAAACTTTCTCCCCTCCCACCAGAAACTTCCCCCTCTTTCACCAGAAACTTTCTCCTGTCACACCAGAAACTTCTTCCCCTCTCACCAGAAACTTTCTCCCCTCCCACCAGAAACATTCTCCCTTCCCACCAGAAACTTTCTCCCCTACCACCAGAAACTTTCTCCCTCTCCCACCAAAAACTTTTCCCCCTCACACCAGAAACTTTCTCCTCTCACACCTGAAACTTACTCCCCTTCCACCAAAAACTTACTCCCCCTGTCACCAGAATCTTTTCCCCCTCACACCAGAAACTGTCTCCCCTCCCACCAGAAACCTTTTCCCTCTCTGACCAGACACTTCTTCCCCCTCGCAGCAGAAACTTTCTCTCTCTCCTACCAGAAACTTTCTCCCCTCCCACCAGCAACTTTCTCCCACTCCCACCAGAAACTTCCTACCCTCTCACCAGAAACTTTCTCCCCTCCCACCAGAAACTTTCTGTCCCTCTCACCAGAAACTTCTTCCCACTCTCACCAGAAACATCCTCCCGTCCCACCAGAAACTTTCTGCCTTCCCACCAGAAACTTTCTTCCTCTCTCACCAGAAACATTCTCCTTTCTCACCAGAAATTTTCTCCTCTCACACCAGAAACTTCCTCCCCTCTCACCAGAAACTTTCTCCCCTCCCACCACAAACATTCTCCCCTCACACCAGAAACTTTCTCCCTCTCTAACCAGAAACTTTCTCCCTTCCCACCAGAAACTTTCTCCCCTCCCACCAGAAACTTTCTCCCTCTCCCACCAGAAACTTTTCCCCCTCACACCAGAAACTTTCTCCTCTCACACCTGAAACTTCCTCCCCTTCCACCAAAAACTTACTCCCCCTCTCACCAGAAACTTTCTCCCCCTCACACCAGAAACTTTCCACCCTCACACCAAAAACTTTCTCCTCTCACACCAGAAACATTCTCCCCTCCCACCAGAAACTTTCTCCCTTTCCCACCAGAAACTTTTCCTCCTCACATCAGAAACTTTCTCCTCTCTCACCAGAAAGTTTCTCTTCTCACACCAGAAACTTCCTCCCCTCCCACCAGAAACTTTCTCCCCCTGTCACCAGAAACTTTCTCCCCTCCCACCAGAAAATTTCTCCCCCTCACACCAGAAAATTTCTCCTCTCTCACCAGAAATTTTTCCTCTCACACCAGAAACTTCCTCCCCTCCCACCAGAAACTTTCTCCCTCTCCCACCAGAAACTTTCTCCCTCTCCCACCAGAAACTTCTCCTCCTCACACCAGAAACTGTCTCCCCTCCCAACAGAAACTTTCTCCCCCTCTGACCAGAAACTTCTTCCCCCTCTCACCAGAAACTTTCTCCCCTCCCACCAGAAACTTCCCCCTCTTTCACCAGAAACTTTCTCCTGTCACACCAGAAACTTCTTCCCCTCTCACCAGAAACTTTCTCCCCTCCCACCAGAAACATTCTCCCTTCCCACCAGAAACTTTCTCCCCTACCACCAGAAACTTTCTCCCTCTCCCACCAAAAACTTTTCCCCCTCACACCAGAAACTTTCTTCCTCTCTCACCAGAAACAGTCTCCTTTCTCACCAGAAATTTTCTCCTCTCACACCAGAAACTTCCTCCCCTCTCACCAGAAACTTTCTCCCCTCCCACCAGAAACATTCTCCCCTCACACCAGAAACTTTCTCCCTCTTTCACTAGAAACTTTCTCCCCTCTCACCAGAATGTTTCTGCCCCTCTCACCAGAAACTTTCTCCCCCTCACACCAGAAACTTTCCACCCTCACACCAAAAACTTTCTCCTCTCACACCAGAAACATTCTCCCCTCCCACCAGAAACTTTCTCCCTTTCCCACCAGAAACTTTTCCTCCTCACATCAGAAACTTTCTCCTCTCTCACCAGAAAGTTTCTCTTCTCACACCAGAAACTTCCTCCCCTCCCACCAGAAACTTTCTCCCCCTGTCACCAGAAACTTTCTCCCCTCCCACCAGAAAATTTCTCCCCCTCACACCAGAAAATTTCTCCTCTCTCACCAGAAATTTTTCCTCTCACACCAGAAACTTCCTCCCCTCCCACCAGAAACTTTCTCCCTCTCCCACCAGAAACTTTCTCCCTCTCCCACCAGAAACTTCTCCTCCTCACACCAGAAACTGTCTCCCCTCCCAACAGAAACTTTCTCCCCCTCTGACCAGAAACTTCTTCCCCCTCTCACCAGAAACTTTCTCCCCTCCCACCAGAAACTTCCCCCTCTTTCACCAGAAACTTTCTCCTGTCACACCAGAAACTTCTTCCCCTCTCACCAGAAACTTTCTCCCCTCCCACCAGAAACATTCTCCCTTCCCACCAGAAACTTTCTCCCCTACCACCAGAAACTTTCTCCCTCTCCCACCAAAAACTTTTCCCCCTCACACCAGAAACTTTCTCCTCTCACACCTGAAACTTACTCCCCTTCCACCAAAAACTTACTCCCCCTGTCACCAGAATCTTTTCCCCCTCACACCAGAAACTGTCTCCCCTCCCACCAGAAACCTTTTCCCTCTCTGACCAGACACTTCTTCCCCCTCGCAGCAGAAACTTTCTCTCTCTCCTACCAGAAACTTTCTCCCCTCCCACCAGCAACTTTCTCCCACTCCCACCAGAAACTTCCTACCCTCTCACCAGAAACTTTCTCCCCTCCCACCAGAAACTTTCTGTCCCTCTCACCAGAAACTTCTTCCCACTCTCACCAGAAACATCCTCCCGTCCCACCAGAAACTTTCTGCCTTCCCACCAGAAACTTTCTTCCTCTCTCAGCAGAAACATTCTCCTTTCTCACCAGAAATTTTCTCCTCTCACACCAGAAACTTCCTCCCCTCTCACCAGAAACTTTCTCCCCTCCCACCACAAACATTCTCCCCTCACACCAGAAACTTTCTCCCTCTCTAACCAGAAACTTTCTCCCTTCCCACCAGAAACTTTCTCCCCTCCCACCAGAAACTTTCTCCCTCTCCCACCAGAAACTTTTCCCCCTCACACCAGAAACTTTCTCCTCTCACACCTGAAACTTCCTCCCCTTCCACCAAAAACTTACTCCCCCTCTCACCAGAAACTTTTCCCCCTCACACCAGAAACTGTCTCCCCTCCCACCAGAAAACTTTTCCCCCTCTGACCAGACACTGCTTCCCCCTCTCACCAGAAACTTTCTCTCTCTCCCACCGGAAACTTTTCCCCTTCACACCAGAAAATTTCTCCGCTCCCACCAGAAAGTTTCTCCGCCTCACAACGGAAACTTTCTCCTCTCTCACCAGAAACTTTCTCCTCTCACACCAGAAACTTGCTTCCCTCCCTCCAGAAACTTTCTCTCCTCCCACCAGAAACTTCATTCCCTCTCACCAGAAACTTTCTCCTCTCCCAGCAGAAAACTTCTCCCTCTCTCAACAGAAACTTTCTCCCCTCCCACCAGAAACTTCCCCCTCTTTCACCAGAAAATTTCTAGTGTCACACCAGAAACTTCCTCCCCTCTCACCAGAAACTTTCTCCCCTCCCGCCAGAAACATTCTCCCCTCACACCAGAAACTTTCTCCCACTCTCACCAGAAACTTTCTCCCTTCCCACCAGAAACTTTCTCCCCTCCCACCAGAAACTTTCTCCCTCTCCCACCAAAAACTTTTCCCCCTCACACCAGAAACTTTCTCCTCTCACACCTGAAACTTCCTCCCCTTCCACCAAAAACTTACTCCCCCTCTCACCAGAAACTTTTCCCCCTCACACCAGAAACTGTCTCCCCTCCCACCAGAAACCTTTTCCCCCTCTGACCAGACACTTCTTCCCCCTCGCACCAGAAACTTTCTCTCTCTCCCACCAGAAACTTTCTCCCTTCCCACCAGCAACTTTCTCCAACTCCCACCAGAAACTTCCTACCCTCTCACCAGAAACTTTCTCCCCTCCCACCAGAAACTTTCTCTCCCTCTCACCAGAAACTTCTTCCCACTCTCACCAGAAACATCCTCCCGTCCCACCAGAAACTTTCTGCCTTCCCACCAGAAACTTTCTTCCTCTCTCACCAGAAACATTCTCCTTTCTCACCAGAAAATTTCTCCTCTCACACCAGAAACTTCCTCCCCTCTCACCAGAAACATTCTCCCCTCACACCAGAAACTTTCTCCCTCTCTCACCAGAAACTTTCTCCGCTCCCACCCGAAACTTTCTCCCCCTTCCACCAGATACTTTCTCTCCTCCTATCAGAAACTTTCTCCCCCTCCCAGCAGAAACTTTCTCCCCCTCCCACCAGAAACTTTCTCCTCTCCTACCAGAAACTTTCTCCCCCTGTCACCAGAAACTTTTCCCCCTCACACCAGAAACTTTCTCTCCTCACACCAGAAACTTTCTCCCCCTCTCACCAGAAACTTTCTCCCCTCCCACCAGATACTTTCTCCCCTCCTATCAGAAACTTTCTCCCCCTCCCAGCAGAAACCTTCTCCCACTCCCACCAGTAACTTTCTCCTCACCCACCAGAAACTTTGTCCTCTCACACCAAAAAGTTCCTCCCCTCCGACCAGAAACTTTCTCCCCGTCACCAGAAACTTTCCCCCCTCACACCACAAACTTTCTCCCCTCCAACCAGAAAATTTCTCCGCCTCCCACCAGAAACTTCATCCCCTCCCACCAGAAACTTTCTCCCACACCCACCAGAAACTTCCCCCTCTTTCACCAGAAATTTTCTCCTGTCACACCAGAAACTTGCTTCCCTCCCACCAGAAACTTTCTCTCCTCCAACCAGAAACTTTCTCCCTCTCCCACCAGAAACTTCATCCCCTCTCACCAGAAACTTTCTCCTCTCCCACCAGAAACCTTCTCCCTCTCTCACCATAAACTTTCTCCCCTCCCTGCAGAAACTTCCCCCTCTTTCACCAGAAACTTTCTCCTGTCACACCAGAAACTTCCTCCACTCCCACCAGAAACTTCCTCCCCTCCCACCAGAAACTTCCTCCCCTCTCACCAGAAACTTTCTCCCCTCCCAACAGAAACATTCTCCCCTCACACCAGAAACTTACTCCCTCTCTCACCAGAAACTTTCTCCCTTCCCACCAGAAAGATTCTCCCCTTCCACCAGAAACTTTTCCCCCTCACACCAGAAACTTTCTCCTCTCACAGCTGAAACTTCCTCCCCTTCCACCAAAAACTTACTCCCTCTCTCACCAGAAACTTTTCCCTCTCACACCAGAAACTGTCTCCCCTCCCACCAGAAACCTTTTCCCCCTCTGACCAGACACTTCTTCCCCCTCTCACCAGAAACTTTCTCTCTCTCCCACCAGAAACTTTTCCCCTTCACACCTGAAACTTTCCCCACTCACACCAGAAGCTTTCTCCTCTCTCACCAGAAACTTGTCCCCTTCACAACAGCAACTTTTACCCCTCACACTAGAAACTTTCTCCTCTCTCACCAGAAACTTCTCCTCTCACACCAGAAACTTCCTCCCGTCCAACCAGAAACTTTCTGCCTTCCCACCAGAAACTTTCTTCCTCTCTCACCAGAAACAGTCTCCTTTCTCACCAGAAATTTTCTCCTCTCACACCAGAAACTTCCTCCCCTCTCACCAGAAACTTTCTCCCTCTCTCACTAGAAACTTTCTCCCCTCTCACCAGAATGTTTCTCCCCCTCTCACCAGAAACTTTCTCCCCCTCACCCCAGAAACTTTCCACCCTCACACCAAAAACTTTCTCCCTTTCCCACCAGAAACTTTTCCTCCTCACATCAGAAACTTTCTCCTCTCTCACCAGAAAGTTTCTCTTCTCACACCAGAAACTTCCTCCCCTCCCACCAGAAACTTTCTCCCCCTGTTACCAGAAACTTTCTCCCCTCCCACCAGAAAATTTCTCCCCCTCCCACCAGAAAATTTCTCCCCCTCACACCAGAAAATTTCTCCTCTCTCACCTGAAATTTTTTCCTCTCACACCAGAAACTTCCTCCCCTCCCACCAGAAACTTCTCCTCCTCACACCAGAAACTGTCTCCCCTCCCACCAGAAACATTCTCCCCCTCTGACCAGAAACTTTTCCTCCTCACATCAGAAACTTTCTCCTCTCTCACCAGAAACTTTCTCTTCTCACACCAGAAACTTCCTCCCCTCCCACCAGAAACTTTCTCCCCCTGTCACCAGAAACTTTCTCCCCTCCCACCAGAAAATTTCTCCCCCTCCCACCAGAAAATTTCTCCCCCTCACACCAGAAAATTTCTCCTCTCTCACCTGAAACTTTTTCCTCTCACACCAGAAACTTCCTCCCCTCCCACCAGAAACTTCTCCTCCTCACACCAGAAACTGTCTCCCCTCCCACCAGAAACTTTCTCCCCCTCTGACCAGAAACTTCTTCCCCCTCTCACCAGAAACTTTCTCCCACACCCACCAGAAACTTCCCCCTCTTTCACCAGAAATTTTCTCCTATCACACCAGAAACTTGCTTCCCTCCCACCAGAAACTTTCTCTCCTCCAACCAGAAACTTTCTCCCTCTCCCACCAGAAACTTCATTCCCTCTCACCAGAAACTTTCTCCTGTCCCACCAGAAACCTTCTCCCTCTCTCAACAGAAACTTTCTCCCCTCCCACCAGAAACTTCCCCCTCTTTCACCAGAAACTTTCTCCTGTCACACCAGAAACTTCTTCCTCTCTCAGCAGAAACTTTCTCCCCTCCCACCAGAAACATTCTCCCTTCCCACCAGAAACTTTCTCCCCTACCACCAGAAACTTTCTCCCTCTCCCACCAAAAACTTTTCCCCCTCACACCAGAAACTTTCTCCTCTCACACCTGAAACTTCCTCCCCTTCCACCAAAAACTTACTCCCCCTCTCACCAGAATCTTTTCCCCCTCACACCAGAAACTGTCTCCCCTCCCACCAGAAACCTTTTCCCTCTCTGACCAGACACTTCTTCCCCCTCGCAGCAGAAACTTTCTCTCTCTCCCACCAGAAACTTTCTCCCCTCCCACCAGCAACTTTCTCCCCCTCCCAGCAGAAACTTTCTCCCTCTCACACCAGAAACTTTCTCCCACTCCCACCAGTAACTTTCTCCTCACCCACCAGAAACTTTCTCCTCTCACACCAAAAAGTTCCTCCCCTCCGACCAGAAACTTTCTCCCCGTCACCAGAAACTTTCCCCCCTCACACCACAAACTTTCTCCTCTCCCACCAGAAACCTTCTCCCTCTCTCACCAGAAACTTTCTCCCCTCGCACCAGAAACTTCCCCCTCTTTCACCAGAAACTTTCTCCTGTCACACCAAAAACTTCCTCCCCTCTCACCAGAAACTTTCTCCACTCCCACCAGAAACTTCCTCCCCTCTCACCAGAAACTTTCTCCCCTCCCAACAGAAACATTCTCCCCTCACACCAGAAACTTACTCCCTCTCTCACCAGAAACTTTCTCCCTTCCCACCAGAAAGATTCTCCCCTTCCACCAGAATCTTTTCCCCCTCACACCAGAAACTTTCTCCCCTCACAGCTGAAACTTCCTCCCCTTCCACCAAAAAGTTACTCCCTGTCTCACCAGAAACTTTTCCCCCTCACACCAGAAACTGTCTCCCCTACCACCAGAAACCTTTTCCCCCTCTGACCAGACACTTCTTCCCCCTCTCACCAGAAACTTTCTCTCTCTCCCACCAGAAACTTTTCCCCTTCACACCTGAAACTTTCCCCACTCACACCAGAAACTTTCTCCTCTCTCACCAGAAACTTGTCCTCTTCACAACAGAAACTTTTCCCCCTCACACTAGAAACTTTCTCCTCTCTCACCAGAAACTTCTCCTCTCACACCAGAAACTTCCTCCCGTCCAACCAGAAACTTTCTCCCCTCCCACCAGAAACATTCTCCCCTCACACCAGAAACTTTCTCCCTCTCTCACTAGAAACTTTCTCCCCTCTCACCAGAATGTTTCTCCCCCTCTCACCAGAAACTTTCTCCCCCTCACACCAGAAACTTTCCACCCTCACACCAAAAACTTTCTCCTCTCACACCAGAAACATTCTCCCTTTCCCACCAGAAACTTTCTCCCCTCCCACCAGAAACATTCTCCCCTCACACCAGAAACTTTCTCCCTCTCTCACTAGAAACTTTCTCCCCTCTCACCAGAATGTTTCTCCCCCTCTCACCAGAAACTTTCTCCCCCTCACACCAGAAACTTTCCACCCTCACACCAAAAACTTTCTCCTCTCACACCAGAAACATTCTCCCTTTCCCACCAGAAACTTTCTCCCTTTCCCACCAGAAACGTTTCCTCCTCACATCAGAAACTTTCTCCTCTCTCACCAGAAAGTTTCTCTTCTCACACCAGAAACTTCCTCCCCTCCCACCAGAAACTTTCTCCCCCTGTCACCAGAAACTTTCTCCCCTCCCACCAGAAAATTTCTCCCCCTCCAACCAGAAAATTTCTCCCCCTCACACCAGAAAATTTCTCCTCTCTCACCAGAAACTTTTTCCTCTCACACCAGAAACATTCTCCCCTCCCACCAGAAACTTTCTCCCTCTCCCACCAGAAACTTCTCCTCCTCACACAAGAAATTGTCTCCCCTCCCACCAGAAACTTTCTCCCCCTCTGACCAGAAACTTCTTCCCCCTCTCACCAGAAACTTTCTCCCACACCCACCAGAAACTTCCCCCTGTTTCACCAGAAATTTTCTCCTGTCACACCAGAAACTTCCTCCCCTCCCACCAGAAACTTTCTCCTCTCCCACCAGAAACCTTCTCCCTCTCTCAACAGAAACTTTCTCCCCTCCCACCAGAAACTACCCCCTCTTTCACCAGAAACTTTCTCCTGTCACACCAGAAACTTCCTCCCCTCTCACCAGAAACTTTCTCCCCTCCCACCAGACACATTCTCCCCTCACACCAGAAAGTTTCTCCCACTCTCACCAGAAACTTTCTCCCTTCCCACCAGAAACATTCTCCCCTCCCACCAGAAACTTTCTCCCTCTCCCACCAAAAACTTTTCCCCCTCACACCAGAAACTTTCTCCTCTCACACCTGAAAATTCCTCCCCTTCCACCAAAAGCTTACTCCCCCTCTCACCAGAAACTTTTCCCCCTCACACCAGAAACTGTCTCCCCTCCCACCAGAAACCTTTTCCCCCTCTGACCAGACACTTCTTCCCACTCTCACCAGAAACTTTCTCTCTCTCCCACCGGAAACTTTTCCCCTTCACACCAGAAAATTTCTCCCCTTCCACCAGAAACTTTCTCCGCTCCCACCAGAAAGTTTCTCCGCCTCACAACGGAAACTTTCTCCTCTCTCACCAGAAACTTTTTCCTCTCACACCAGAAACTTGCTTCCTTCCCACCAGAAACTTTCTTTCCTCCCACCAGAAACTTCATTCCCTCTCACCAGAAACTTTCTCCTCTTCCAGCAGAAACCTTCTCCCTCTCTCAACAGAAACTTTCTCCCCTCCCACCAGAAACTTCCCCCTCTTTCACCAGAAACTTTCTCCTGTCACACCAGAAACTTCCTCCCCTCTCACCAGAAACTTTCTCCCCTCCCACCAGAAACATTCTCCCCTCACACCAGAATCTTTCTCCCACTCTCACCAGAAACTTTCTCCCTTCCCACCAGAAACTGTCTCCCCTCCCACCAGAAACCTTTTCCCCCTCTGACCAGACACTTCTTCCCCCTCGCACCAGAAACTTTCTCTCTCTCCCACCAGAAACTTTCTGCCTTCCCACCAGCAACTTTCTCCCACTCCCACCAGAAACTTCCTACCCTCTCACCAGAAACTTTCTCCCCTCCCACCAGAAACTTTCTCTCCCTCTCACCAGAAACTTCTTCCCACTCTCACCAGAAACATCCTTCCGTCCCACCAGAAACTTTCTGCCTTCCCACCAGAAACTTTCTTCCTCTCTCACCAGAAACATTCTCCTTTCTCACCAGAAAATTTCTCCTCTCACACCAGAAACTTCCTCCCCTCTCACCAGAAACTTTCTCCCCTCCCACCAGAAACATTCTCCCCTCACACCAGAAACTTTCTCCCTCTCTCACCAGAAACTTTCTCCGCTCCCACCAGAAACTTTCTCCCCCTTCCACCAGATACTTTCTCCCCTCCTATCAGAAACTTTCTCCCCCTCCCAGCAGAAACTTTCTCCCCCTCCCACCAGAAACTTTCTCCTCCCCCACCAGAAACTTTCTCCCCCTCTCACCAGAAACTTTCTCCCCTCCCACCAGATACTTTCTCCCCTCCTATCAGAAACATTCTCCCCCTCCCAGCAGAAACTTTCTCCCACTCCCACCAGTAACTTTCTCCTCACCCACCAGAAACTTTGTCCTCTCACACCAAAAAGTTCCTCCCCTCCGACCAGAAACTTTCTCCCCGTCACCAGAAACATTCCCCCCTCACACCACAAACTTTCTCCCCTCCAACCAGAAAATTTCTCCGCCTCCCACCAGAAACTTCATCCCCTCCCACCAGAAACTTTCTCCCACACCCACCAGAAACTTCCCCCTCTTTCACCAGAAATTTTCTCCTGTCACACCAGAAACTTGCTTCCCTCCCACCAGAAACTTTCTCTCCTCCAACCAGAAACTTTCTCCCTCTCCCACCAGAAACTTCATCCCCTCTCACCAGAAACTTTCTCCTCTCCCACCAGAAACCTTCTCCCTCTCTCACCATAAACTTTCTCCCCTCCCTGCAGAAACTTCCCCCTCTTTCACCAGAAACTTTCTCCTGTCACACCAGAAACTTCCTCCACTCCCACCAGAAACTTCCTCCCCTCCCACCAGAAACTTCCTCCCCTCTCACCAGAAACTTTCTCCCCTCCCAACAGAAACATTCTCCCCTCACACCAGAAACTTACTCCCTTCCCACCAGAAAGATTCTCCCCTTCCACCAGAAACTTTTCCTCCTCACACCAGAAACTTTCTCCTCTCACAGCTGAAACTTCCTCCCCTTCCACCAAAAACTTACTCCCTCTCTCACCAGAAACTTTTCCCCCTCACACCAGAAACTGTCTCCCCTCCCACCAGAAACCTTTTCCCCCTCTGACCAGACACTTCTTCCCCCTCTCACCAGAAACTTTCTCTCTCTCCCACCAGAAACTTTTCCCCTTCACACCTGAAACTTTCCCCACTCACACCAGAAACTTTCTCCTCTCTCACCAGAAACTTGTCCCCTTCACAACAGAAACTTTTCCCCCTCACACTAGAAACTTTCTCCTCTCTCACCAGAAACTTCTCCTCTCACACCAGAAACTTCCTCCCGTCCAACCAGAAACTTTCTGCCTTCCCACCAGAAACTTTCTTCCTCTCTCACCAGAAACAGTCTCCTTTCTCACCAGAAATTTTCTCCTCTCACACCAGAAACTTCCTCCCCTCTCACCAGAAACTTTCTCCCTCTCTCACTAGAAACTTTCTCCCCTCTCACAAGAATGTTTCTCCCCCTCTCACCAGAAACTTTCTCCCCCTCACCCCAGAAACTTTCCACCCTCACACCAAAAACTTTCTCCTCTCACACCAGAAACGTTCTCCCCTCCCACCAGAAACTTTCTCCCTTTCCCACCGGAAACTTTTCCTCCTCACATCAGAAACTTTCTCCTCTCTCACCAGAAAGTTTCTCTTCTCACACCAGAAACTTCCTCCCCTCCCACCAGAAACTTTCTCCCCCTGTCACCAGAAACTTTCTCCCCTCCCACCAGAAAATTTCTCCCCCTCCCACCAGAAAATTTCTCCCCCTCACACCAGAAAATTTCTCCTCTCTCACCAGAAACTTTTTCCTCTCACACCAGAAACTTCCTCCCCTCCCACCAGAAACTTCTCCTCCTCACACCAGAAACTGTCTCCCCTCCCACCAGAAACTTTCTCCCCCTCTGACCAGAAACTTCTTCCCCCTCTCACCAGAAACTTTCTCCCACACCCACCAGAAACTTCCCCCTCTTTCACCAGAAATTTTCTCCTATCACACCAGAAACTTGCTTCCCTCCCACCAGAAACTTTCTCTCCTCCAACCAGAAACTTTCTCCCTCTCCCACCAGAAACTTCATTCCCTTCCCACCAGAAACTTTCTCCCCTACCACCAGAAACTTTCTCCCTCTCCCACCAAAAACTTTTCCCCCTCACACCAGAAACTTTCTCCTCTCACACCTGAAACTTCCTCCCCTTCCACCAAAAACTTACTCCCCCTCTCACCAGAATCTTTTCCCCCTCACACCAGAAACTGTCTCCCCTCCCACCAGAAACCTTTTCCCTCTCTGACCAGACACTTCTTCCCCCTCGCAGCAGAAACTTTCTCTCTCTCCCACCAGAAACTTTCTCCCCTCCCACCAGCAACTTTCTCCCCCTCCCAGCAGAAACTTTCTCCCTCTCACACCAGAAACTTTCTCCCACTCCCACCAGTAACTTTCTCCTCACCCACCAGAAACTTTCTCCTCTCACACCAAAAAGTTCCTCCCCTCCGACCAGAAACTTTCTCCCCGTCACCAGAAACTTTCCCCCCTCACACCACAAACTTTCTCCTCTCCCACCAGAAACCTTCTCCCTCTCTCACCAGAAACTTTCTCCCCTCGCACCAGAAACTTCCCCCTCTTTCACCAGAAACTTTCTCCTGTCACACCAGAAACTTCCTCCCCTCTCACCAGAAACTTTCTCCACTCCCACCAGAAACTTCCTCTCCTCTCACCAGAAACTTTCTCCCCTCCCAACAGAAACATTCTCCCCTCACACCAGAAACTTACTCCCTCTCTCACCAGAAACTTTCTCCCTTCCCACCAGAAAGATTCTCCCCTTCCACCAGAATCTTTTCCCCCTCACACCAGAAACTTTCTCCCCTCACAGCTGAAACTTCCTCCCCTTCCACCAAAAAGTTACTCCCTGTCTCACCAGAAACTTTTCCCCCTCACACCAGAAACTGTCTCCCCTACCACCAGAAACCTTTTCCCCCTCTGACCAGACACTTCTTCCCCCTCTCACCAGAAACTTTCTCTCTCTCCCACCAGAAACTTTTCCCCTTCACACCTGAAACTTTCCCCACTCACACCAGAAACTTTCTCCTCTCTCACCAGAAACTTGTCCCCTTCACAACAGAAACTTTTCCCCCTCACACTAGAAACTTTCTCCTCTCTCACCAGAAACTTCTCCTCTCACACCAGAAACTTCCTCCCGTCCAACCAGAAACTTTCTGCCTTCCCACCAGAAACTTTCTTCCTCTCTCACCAGAAACAGTCTCCTTTCTCACCAGAAATTTTCTCCTCTCACACCAGAAACTTCCTCCCCTCTCACCAGAAACTTTCTCCCCTCCCACCAGAAACATTCTCCCCTCACACCAGAAACTTTCTCCCTCTCTCACCAGAAACTTTCTCCGCTCCCACCAGAAACTTTCTCCCCCTTCCACCAGATACTTTCTCCCCTCCTATCAGAAACTTTCTCCCCCTCCCAGCAGAAACTTTCTCCCCCTCCCACCAGAAACTTTCTCCTCCCCCACCAGAAACTTTCTCCCCCTCTCACCAGAAACTTTCTCCCCTCCCACCAGATACTTTCTCCCCTCCTATCAGAAACATTCTCCCCCTCCCAGCAGAAACTTTCTCCCACTCCCACCAGTAACTTTCTCCTCACCCACCAGAAACTTTCTCCTCTCACACCAAAAAGTTCCTCCCCTCCGACCAGAAACTTTCTCCCCGTCACCAGAAACATTCCCCCCTCACACCACAAACTTTCTCCCCTCCAACCAGAAAATTTCTCCGCCTCCCACCAGAAACTTCATCCCCTCCCACCAGAAACTTTCTCCCACACCCACCAGAAACTTCCCCCTCTTTCACCAGAAATTTTCTCCTGTCACACCAGAAACTTGCTTCCCTCCCACCAGAAACTTTCTCTCCTCCAACCAGAAACTTTCTCCCTCTCCCACCAGAAACTTCATCCCCTCTCACCAGAAACTTTCTCCTCTCCCACCAGAAACCTTCTCCCTCTCTCACCATAAACTTTCTCCCCTCCCTGCAGAAACTTCCCCCTCTTTCACCAGAAACTTTCTCCTGTCACACCAGAAACTTCCTCCACTCCCACCAGAAACTTCCTCCCCTCCCACCAGAAACTTCCTCCCCTCTCACCAGAAACTTTCTCCCCTCCCAACAGAAACATTCTCCCCTCACACCAGAAACTTACTCCCTTCCCACCAGAAAGATTCTCCCCTTCCACCAGAAACTTTTCCCCCTCACACCAGAAACTTTCTCCTCTCACAGCTGAAACTTCCTCCCCTTCCACCAAAAACTTACTCCCTCTCTCACCAGAAACTTTTCCCCCTCACACCAGAAACTGTCTCCCCTCCCACCAGAAACCTTTTCCCCCTCTGACCAGACACTTCTTCCCCCTCTCACCAGAAACTTTCTCTCTCTCCCACCAGAAACTTTTCTCCTTCACACCTGAAACTTTCCCCACTCACACCAGAAACTTTCTCCTCTCTCACCAGAAACTTGTCCCCTTCACAACAGAAACTTTTCCCCCTCACACTAGAAACTTTCTCCTCTCTCACCAGAAACTTCTCCTCTCACACCAGAAACTTCCTCCCGTCCAACCAGAAACTTTCTGCCTTCCCACCAGAAACTTTCTTCCTCTCTCACCAGAAACAGTCTCCTTTCTCACCAGAAATTTTCTCCTCTCACACCAGAAACTTCCTCCCCTCTCACCAGAAACTTTCTCCCTCTCTCACTAGAAACTTTCTCCCCTCCCACCAGAAAATTTCTCCCCCTCCCACCAGAAAATTTCTCCCCCTCACACCAGAAAATTTCTCCTCTCTCACCAGAAACTTTTTCCTCTCACACCAGAAACTTCCTCCCCTCCCACCAGAAACTTCTCCTCCTCACACCAGAAACTGTCTCCCCTCCCACCAGAAACTTTCTCCCCCTCTGACCAGAAACTTCTTCCCCCTCTCACCAGAAACTTTCTCCCACACCCACCAGAAACTTCCCCCTCTTTCACCAGAAATTTTCTCCTATCACACCAGAAACTTGCTTACCTCCCACCAGAAACTTTCTCTCCTCCAACCAGAAACTTTCTCCCTCTCCCACCAGAAACTTCATTCCCTCTCACCAGAAACTTTCTCCTCTCCCACCAGAAATCTTCTCCCTCTCTCAACAGAAACTTTCTCCCCTCCCACCAGAAACTTCCCCCTCTTTCACCAGAAACTTTCTCCTGTCACACCAGAAACATTCTCCCTTCCCACCAGAAACTTTCTCCCCTACCACCAGAAACTTTCTCCCTCTCCCACCAAAAACTTTTCCCCCTCACACCAGATACTTTCTCCTCTCACACCTGAAACTTCCTCCCCTTCCACCAAAAACTTACTCCCCCTCTCACCAGAATCTTTTCCCCCTCACACCAGAAACTGTCTCCCCTCCCACCAGAAACCTTTTCCCTCTCTGACCAGACACTTCTTCCCCCTCGCAGCAGAAACTTTCTCTCTCTCCCACCAGAAACTTTCTCCCCTCCCACCAGCAACTTTCTCCCCCTCCCAGCAGAAACTTTCTCCCTCTCACACCAGAAACTTTCTCCCACTCCCACCAGTAACTTTCTCCTCACCCACCAGAAACTTTCTCCTCTCACACCAAAAAGTTCCTCCCCTCCGACCAGAAACTTTCTCCCCGTCACCAGAAACTTTCCCCCCTCACACCACAAACTTTCTCCTCTCCCACCAGAAACCTTCTCCCTCTCTCACCAGAAACTTTCTCCCCTCGCACCAGAAACTTCCCCCTCTTTCACCAGAAACTTTCTCCTGTCACACCAGAAACTTCCTCCCCTCTCACCAGAAACTTTCTCCACTCCCACCAGAAACTTCCTCCCCTCTCACCAGAAACTTTCTCCCCTCCCAACAGAAACATTCTCCCCTCACACCAGAAACTTACTTCCTCTCTCACCAGAAACTTTCTCCCTTCCCACCAGAAAGATTCTCCCCTTCCACCAGAATCTTTTCCCCCTCACACCAGAAACTTTCTCCCCTCACAGCTGAAACTTCCTCCCCTTCCACCAAAAAGTTACTCCCTGTCTCACCAGAAACTTTTCCCCCTCACACCAGAAACTGTCTCCCCTACCACCAGAAACCTTTTCCCCCTCTGACCAGACACTTCTTCCCCCTCTCACCAGAAACTTTCTCTCTCTCCCACCAGAAACTTTTCCCCTTCACACCTGAAACTTTCCCCACTCACACCAGAAACTTTCTCCTCTCTCACCAGAAACTTGTCCCCTTCACAACAGAAACTTTTCCCCCTCACACTAGAAACTTTCTCCTCTCTCACCAGAAACTTCTCCTCTCACACCAGAAACTTCCTCCCGTCCAACCAGAAACTTTCTGCCTTCCCACCAGAAACTTTCTTCCTCTCTCACCAGAAACAGTCTCCTTTCTCACCAGAAATTTTCTCCTCTCACACCAGAAACTTCCTCCCCTCTCACCAGAAACTTTCTCCCCTCCCACCAGAAACATTCTCCCCTCACACCAGAAACTTTCTCCCTCTCTCACTAGAAACTTTCTCCCCTCTCACCAGAATGTTTCTCCCCCTCTCACCAGAAACTTTCTCCCCCTCACACCAGAAACTTTCCACCCTCACACCAAAAACTTTCTCCTCTCACACCAGAAACATTCTCCCTTTCCCACCAGAAACTTTCTCCCTTTCCCACCAGAAACGTTTCCTCCTCACATCAGAAACTTTCTCCTCTCTCACCAGAAAGTTCTCTTCTCACACCAGAAACTTCCTCCCCTCCCACCAGAAACTTTCTCCCCCTGTCACCAGAAACTTTCTCCCCTCCCACCAGAAAATTTCTCCCCCTCCAACCAGAAAATTTCTCCCCCTCACACCAGAAAATTTCTCCTCTCTCACCAGAAACTTTTTCCTCTCACACCAGAAACATTCTCCCCTCCCACCAGAAACTTTCTCCCTCTCCCACCAGAAACTTCTCCTCCTCACACAAGAAATTGTCTCCCCTCCCACCAGAAACTTTCTCCCCCTCTGACCAGAAACTTCTTCCCCCTCTCACCAGAAACTTTCTCCCACACCCACCAGAAACTTCCCCCTCTTTCACCAGAAATTTTCTCCTGTCACACCAGAAACTTCCTCCCCTCACACCAGAAACTGTCTCCCCTCCCACCAGAAACCTTTTCCCCCTCTGACCAGACACTTCTTCCCCATCTCACCAGAAACTTTCTCTCTCTCCCACCGGAAACTTTTCCCCTTCACACCTGAAACTTTCCCCACTCACACCAGAAACTTTCTCCTCTCTCACCAGAAACTTGTCCCCTTCACAACAGAAACTTTTCCCCCTCACACTAGAAACTTTCTCCTCTCTCACCAGAAACTTCTCCTCTCACACCAGAAACTTCCTCCCGTCCAACCAGAAACTTTCTGCCTTCCCACCAGAAACTTTCTTCCTCTCTCACCAGAAACAGTCTCCTTTCTCACCAGAAATTTTCTCCTCTCACACCAGAAACTTCCTCCCCTCTCACCAGAAACTTTCTCCCTCTCTCACTAGAAACTTTCTCCCCTCTCACAAGAATGTTTCTCCCCCTCTCACCAGAAACTTTCTCCCCCTCACCCCAGAAACTTTCCACCCTCACACCAAAAACTTTCTCCTCTCACACCAGAAACGTTCTCCCCTCCCACCAGAAACTTTCTCCCTTTCCCACCGGAAACTTTTCCTCCTCACATCAGAAACTTTCTCCTCTCTCACCAGAAAGTTTCTCTTCTCACACCAGAAACTTCCTCCCCTCCCACCAGAAACTTTCTCCCCCTGTCACCAGAAACTTTCTCCCCTCCCACCAGAAAATTTCTCCCCCTCCCACCAGAAAATTTCTCCCCCTCACACCAGAAAATTTCTCCTCTCTCACCAGAAACTTTTTCCTCTCACACCAGAAACTTCCTCCCCTCCCACCAGAAACTTCTCCTCCTCACACCAGAAACTGTCTCCCCTCCCACCAGAAACTTTCTCCCCCTCTGACCAGAAACTTCTTCCCCCTCTCACCAGAAACTTTCTCCCACACCCACCAGAAACTTCCCCCTCTTTCACCAGAAATTTTCTCCTATCACACCAGAAACTTGCTTCCCTCCCACCAGAAACTTTCTCTCCTCCAACCAGAAACTTTCTCCCTCTCCCACCAGAAACTTCATTCCCTTCCCACCAGAAACTTTCTCCCCTACCACCAGAAACTTTCTCCCTCTCCCACCAAAAACTTTTCCCCCTCACACCAGAAACTTTCTCCTCTCACACCTGAAACTTCCTCCCCTTCCACCAAAAACTTACTCCCCCTCTCACCAGAATCTTTTCCCCCTCACACCAGAAACTGTCTCCCCTCCCACCAGAAACCTTTTCCCTCTCTGACCAGACACTTCTTCCCCCTCGCAGCAGAAACTTTCTCTCTCTCCCACCAGAAACTTTCTCCCCTCCCCACCAGCAACTTTCTCCCCCTCCCAGCAGAAACTTTCTCCCTCTCACACCAGAAACTTTCTCCCACTCCCACCAGTAACTTTCTCCTCACCCACCAGAAACTTTCTCCTCTCACACCAAAAAGTTCCTCCCCTCCGACCAGAAACTTTCTCCCCGTCACCAGAAACTTTCCCCCCTCACACCACAAACTTTCTCCTCTCCCACCAGAAACCTTCTCCCTCTCTCACCAGAAACTTTCTCCCCTCGCACCAGAAACTTCCCCCTCTTTCACCAGAAACTTTCTCCTGTCACACCAGAAACTTCCTCCCCTCTCACCAGAAACTTTCTCCACTCCCACCAGAAACTTCCTCTCCTCTCACCAGAAACTTTCTCCCCTCCCAACAGAAACATTCTCCCCTCACACCAGAAACTTACTCCCTCTCTCACCAGAAACTTTCTCCCTTCCCACCAGAAAGATTCTCCCCTTCCACCAGAATCTTTTCCCCCTCACACCAGAAACTTTCTCCCCTCACAGCTGAAACTTCCTCCCCTTCCACCAAAAAGTTACTCCCTGTCTCACCAGAAACTTTTCCCCCTCACACCAGAAACTGTCTCCCCTACCACCAGAAACCTTTTCCCCCTCTGACCAGACACTTCTTCCCCCTCTCACCAGAAACTTTCTCTCTCTCCCACCAGAAACTTTTCCCCTTCACACCTGAAACTTTCCCCACTCACACCAGAAACTTTCTCCTCTCTCACCAGAAACTTGTCCCCTTCACAACAGAAACTTTTCCCCCTCACACTAGAAACTTTCTCCTCTCTCACCAGAAACTTCTCCTCTCACACCAGAAACTTCCTCCCGTCCAACCAGAAACTTTCTGCCTTCCCACCAGAAACTTTCTTCCTCTCTCACCAGAAACAGTCTCCTTTCTCACCAGAAATTTTCTCCTCTCACACCAGAAACTTCCTCCCCTCTCACCAGAAACTTTCTCCCCTCCCACCAGAAACATTCTCCCCTCACACCAGAAACTTTCTCCCTCTCTCACCAGAAACTTTCTCCGCTCCCACCAGAAACTTTCTCCCCCTTCCACCAGATACTTTCTCCCCTCCTATCAGAAACTTTCTCCCCCTCCCAGCAGAAACTTTCTCCCCCTCCCACCAGAAACTTTCTCCTCCCCCACCAGAAACTTTCTCCCCCTCTCACCAGAAACTTTCTCCCCTCCCACCAGATACTTTCTCCCCTCCTATCAGAAACATTCTCCCCCTCCCAGCAGAAACTTTCTCCCACTCCCACCAGTAACTTTCTCCTCACCCACCAGAAACTTTCTCCTCTCACACCAAAAAGTTCCTCCCCTCCGACCAGAAACTTTCTCCCCGTCACCAGAAACATTCCCCCCTCACACCACAAACTTTCTCCCCTCCAACCAGAAAATTTCTCCGCCTCCCACCAGAAACTTCATCCCCTCCCACCAGAAACTTTCTCCCACACCCACCAGAAACTTCCCCCTCTTTCACCAGAAATTTTCTCCTGTCACACCAGAAACTTGCTTCCCTCCCACCAGAAACTTTCTCTCCTCCAACCAGAAACTTTCTCCCTCTCCCACCAGAAACTTCATCCCCTCTCACCAGAAACTTTCTCCTCTCCCACCAGAAACCTTCTCCCTCTCTCACCATAAACTTTCTCCCCTCCCTGCAGAAACTTCCCCCTCTTTCACCAGAAACTTTCTCCTGTCACACCAGAAACTTCCTCCACTCCCACCAGAAACTTCCTCCCCTCCCACCAGAAACTTCCTCCCCTCTCACCAGAAACTTTCTCCCCTCCCAACAGAAACATTCTCCCCTCACACCAGAAACTTACTCCCTTCCCACCAGAAAGATTCTCCCCTTCCACCAGAAACTTTTCCCCCTCACACCAGAAACTTTCTCCTCTCACAGCTGAAACTTCCTCCCCTTCCACCAAAAACTTACTCCCTCTCTCACCAGAAACTTTTCCCCCTCACACCAGAAACTGTCTCCCCTCCCACCAGAAACCTTTTCCCCCTCTGACCAGACACTTCTTCCCCCTCTCACCAGAAACTTTCTCTCTCTCCCACCAGAAACTTTTCTCCTTCACACCTGAAACTTTCCCCACTCACACCAGAAACTTTCTCCTCTCTCACCAGAAACTTGTCCCCTTCACAACAGAAACTTTTCCCCCTCACACTAGAAACTTTCTCCTCTCTCACCAGAAACTTCTCCTCTCACACCAGAAACTTCCTCCCGTCCAACCAGAAACTTTCTGCCTTCCCACCAGAAACTTTCTTCCTCTCTCACCAGAAACAGTCTCCTTTCTCACCAGAAATTTTCTCCTCTCACACCAGAAACTTCCTCCCCTCTCACCAGAAACTTTCTCCCTCTCTCACTAGAAACTTTCTCCCCTCCCACCAGAAAATTTCTCCCCCTCCCACCAGAAAATTTCTCCCCCTCACACCAGAAAATTTCTCCTCTCTCACCAGAAACTTTTTCCTCTCACACCAGAAACTTCCTCCCCTCCCACCAGAAACTTCTCCTCCTCACACCAGAAACTGTCTCCCCTCCCACCAGAAACTTTCTCCCCCTCTGACCAGAAACTTCTTCCCCCTCTCACCAGAAACTTTCTCCCACACCCACCAGAAACTTCCCCCTCTTTCACCAGAAATTTTCTCCTATCACACCAGAAACTTGCTTACCTCCCACCAGAAACTTTCTCTCCTCCAACCAGAAACTTTCTCCCTCTCCCACCAGAAACTTCATTCCCTCTCACCAGAAACTTTCTCCTCTCCCACCAGAAATCTTCTCCCTCTCTCAACAGAAACTTTCTCCCCTCCCACCAGAAACTTCCCCCTCTTTCACCAGAAACTTTCTCCTGTCACACCAGAAACATTCTCCCTTCCCACCAGAAACTTTCTCCCCTACCACCAGAAACTTTCTCCCTCTCCCACCAAAAACTTTTCCCCCTCACACCAGATACTTTCTCCTCTCACACCTGAAACTTCCTCCCCTTCCACCAAAAACTTACTCCCCCTCTCACCAGAATCTTTTCCCCCTCACACCAGAAACTGTCTCCCCTCCCACCAGAAACCTTTTCCCTCTCTGACCAGACACTTCTTCCCCCTCGCAGCAGAAACTTTCTCTCTCTCCCACCAGAAACTTTCTCCCCTCCCACCAGCAACTTTCTCCCCCTCCCAGCAGAAACTTTCTCCCTCTCACACCAGAAACTTTCTCCCACTCCCACCAGTAACTTTCTCCTCACCCACCAGAAACTTTCTCCTCTCACACCAAAAAGTTCCTCCCCTCCGACCAGAAACTTTCTCCCCGTCACCAGAAACTTTCCCCCCTCACACCACAAACTTTCTCCTCTCCCACCAGAAACCTTCTCCCTCTCTCACCAGAAACTTTCTCCCCTCGCACCAGAAACTTCCCCCTCTTTCACCAGAAACTTTCTCCTGTCACACCAGAAACTTCCTCCCCTCTCACCAGAAACTTTCTCCACTCCCACCAGAAACTTCCTCCCCTCTCACCAGAAACTTTCTCCCCTCCCAACAGAAACATTCTCCCCTCACACCAGAAACTTACTTCCTCTCTCACCAGAAACTTTCTCCCTTCCCACCAGAAAGATTCTCCCCTTCCACCAGAATCTTTTCCCCCTCACACCAGAAACTTTCTCCCCTCACAGCTGAAACTTCCTCCCCTTCCACCAAAAAGTTACTCCCTGTCTCACCAGAAACTTTTCCCCCTCACACCAGAAACTGTCTCCCCTACCACCAGAAACCTTTTCCCCCTCTGACCAGACACTTCTTCCCCCTCTCACCAGAAACTTTCTCTCTCTCCCACCAGAAACTTTTCCCCTTCACACCTGAAACTTTCCCCACTCACACCAGAAACTTTCTCCTCTCTCACCAGAAACTTGTCCCCTTCACAACAGAAACTTTTCCCCCTCACACTAGAAACTTTCTCCTCTCTCACCAGAAACTTCTCCTCTCACACCAGAAACTTCCTCCCGTCCAACCAGAAACTTTCTGCCTTCCCACCAGAAACTTTCTTCCTCTCTCACCAGAAACAGTCTCCTTTCTCACCAGAAATTTTCTCCTCTCACACCAGAAACTTCCTCCCCTCTCACCAGAAACTTTCTCCCCTCCCACCAGAAACATTCTCCCCTCACACCAGAAACTTTCTCCCTCTCTCACTAGAAACTTTCTCCCCTCTCACCAGAATGTTTCTCCCCCTCTCACCAGAAACTTTCTCCCCCTCACACCAGAAACTTTCCACCCTCACACCAAAAACTTTCTCCTCTCACACCAGAAACATTCTCCCTTTCCCACCAGAAACTTTCTCCCTTTCCCACCAGAAACGTTTCCTCCTCACATCAGAAACTTTCTCCTCTCTCACCAGAAAGTTCTCTTCTCACACCAGAAACTTCCTCCCCTCCCACCAGAAACTTTCTCCCCCTGTCACCAGAAACTTTCTCCCCTCCCACCAGAAAATTTCTCCCCCTCCAACCAGAAAATTTCTCCCCCTCACACCAGAAAATTTCTCCTCTCTCACCAGAAACTTTTTCCTCTCACACCAGAAACATTCTCCCCTCCCACCAGAAACTTTCTCCCTCTCCCACCAGAAACTTCTCCTCCTCACACAAGAAATTGTCTCCCCTCCCACCAGAAACTTTCTCCCCCTCTGACCAGAAACTTCTTCCCCCTCTCACCAGAAACTTTCTCCCACACCCACCAGAAACTTCCCCCTCTTTCACCAGAAATTTTCTCCTGTCACACCAGAAACTTCCTCCCCTCCCACCAGAAACTTTCTCCTCTCTCACCAGAAACTTTTCCCCCTCACACCAGAAACTGTCTCCCCTCCCACCAGAAACCTTTTCCCCCTCTGACCAGTCACTTCTTCCCCCTCTCACCAGAAACTTTCTCTCTCTCCCACCAGAAACTTTTCCCCTTCACACCTGAAACTTTCCCCACTCACACCAGAAACTTTCTCCTCTCTCACCAGAAACTTGTCCCCTTCACAACAGAAACTTTTCCCCCTCACACTAGAAACTTTCTCCTCTCTCACCAGAAACTTCTCCTCTCACACCAGAAACTTCCTCCCGTCCAACCAGAAACTTTCTGCCTTCCCACCAGAAACTTTCTTCCTCTCTCACCAGAAACAGTCTCCTTTCTCACCAGAAATTTTCTCCTCTCACACCAGAAACATTCTCCCCTCTCACCAGAAACTTTCTCCCTCTCTCACTAGAAACTTTCTCCCCTCTCACCAGAATGTTTCTCCCCCTCTCACCAGAAACTTTCTCCCCCTCACCCCAGAAACTTTCCACCCTCACACCAAAAACTTTCTCCTCTCACACCAGAAACGTTCTCCCCTCCCACCAGAAACTTTCTCCCTTTCCCACCAGAAACTTTTCCTCCTCACATCAGAAACTTTCTCCTCTCTCACCAGAAAGTTTCTCTTCTCACACCAGAAACTTCCTCCCCTTCCACCAGAAACTTTCTCCCCCTGTCACCAGAAACTTTCTCCCCTCCCACCAGAAAATTTCTCCCCCTCCCACCAGAAAATTTCTCCCCCTCACACCAGAAACTTTCTCCTCTCTCACCAGAAAGTTTCTCTTCTCACACCAGAAACTTCCTCCCCTCCCACCAGAAAATTTCTCCCCCTCACACCAGAAAATTTCTCCTCTCTCACCAGAAACTTTTTCCTCTCACACCAGAAACTTCCTCCCCTCCCACCAGAAACTTCTCCTCCTCACACCAGAAACTGTCTCCCCTCCCACCAGAAACTTTCTCCCCCTCTGACCAGAAACTTCTTCCCCCTCTCACCAGAAACTTTCTCCCACACCCACCAGAAACTTCCCCCTCTTTCACCAGAAATTTTCTCCTATCACACCAGAAACTTGCTTCCCTCCCACCAGAAACTTTCTCTCCTCCAACCAGAAACTTTCTCCCTCTCCCACCAGAAACTTCATTCCCTCTCACCAGAAACTTTCTCCTCTCCCACCAGAAATCTTCTCCCTCTCTCAACAGAAACTTTCTCCCCTCCCACCAGAAACTTCCCCCTCTTTCACCAGAAACTTTCTCCTGTCACACCAGAAACTTCTTCCTCTCTCACCAGAAACTTTCTCCCCTCCCACCAGAAACATTCTCCCTTCCCACCAGAAACTTTCTCCCCTACCACCAGAAACTTTCTCCCTCTCCCACCAAAAACTTTTCCCCCTCACACCAGAAACTTTCTCCTCTCACACCTGAAACTTCCTCCCCTTCCACCAAAAACTTTCTCCCCTCTCACCAGAATGTTTCTCCCCCTCTCACCAGAAACTTTCTCCCCCACACACCAGAAACTTTCCACCCTCACACCAAAAACTTTCTCCTCTCACACCAGAAACATTCTCCCCTCCCACCAGAAACTTTCTCCCTTTCCCACCAGAAACTTTTCCCCCTCACATCAGAAACTTTCTCCTCTCTCACCAGAAAGTTTCTCTTCTCACACCAGAAACTTCCTCCCTTCCCACCAGAAACTTTCTCCCCCTGTCACCAGAAACTTTCTCCCCTCCCACCAGAAAATTTCTCCCCCTCCCACCAGAAAATTTCTCCCCCTCACACCAGAAACTTTCTCCTCTCTCACCAGAAACTTTTTCCTCTCACACCAGAAACTTCCTCCCCTTCCACCAGAAACTTTCTCCCTCTGTCACCAGAAACTTTCTCCTCCTCTGACCATAAACTTCTTCCCCCTCTCACCAGAAACTTTCTCCCCCTCTGACCAGAAACTTCTTCCCCCTCCCACCAGAAACTTCCCCCTCTTTCACCAGAAATTTTCTCCTGTCACACCAGAAACTTCCTCCCCTCCCACCAGAAACTTTCTCCGCTCCCACCAGAAAGTTTCTCCGCCTCACAACGGAAACTTTCTCCTCTCTCACCAGAAACTTTCTAGTCTCACACCAGAAACTTGCTTCCCTCCCACCAGAAACTTTCTCTCCTCCAACCAGAAACTTTCTCCCTCTCCCACCAGAAACTTCATTCCCTCTCACCAGAAACTTTCTCCTCTCCCACCAGAAACCTTCTCCCTCTCTCAACAGAAACTTTCTCCCCTCCCACCAGAAACTTCCCCCTCTTTCACCAGAAACTTTTTCCTGTCACACCAGAAACTTCTTCCCCTCTCACCAGAAACTTTCTCCCCTCCCACCAGAAACATTCTCCCCTCACACCAGAAACTTTCTCCCACTCTCACCAGAAACTTTCTCCCTTCCCAACAGAAACTTTCTGCCTTCCCACCAGAAACTTTCTTCCTCTCTCACCAGAAACATTCTCCTTTCTCACCAGAAATTTTCTCCTCTCACACCAGAAACTTCCTCCCCTCTCACCAGAAACTTTCTCCCCTCCCACCAGAAACATTCTCCCCTCACACCAGAAACTTTCTCCCTCTCTAACCAGAAACTTTCTCCCTTCCCACCAGAAACTTTCTCCCCTCCCACCAGAAACTTTCCCCCTCTCCCACCAGAAACTTTTCCCCCTCACACCAGGAACTTTCTCCTCTCACACCTGAAACTTCCTCCCCTTCCACCAAAAACTTACTCCCCCTCTCACCAGAAACTTTTCCCCCTCACACCAGAAACTGTCTCCCCTCCCACCAGAAAACTTTTCCCCCTCTGACCAGACACTTCTTCCCCCTCTGACCAGAAACTTTCTCTCTCTCCCACCGGAAACTTTTCCCCTTCACACCAGAAAATTTCTCCCCTCCCACCAGAAACTTTCTCCGCTCCCACCAGAAAGTTTCTCCGCCTCACAACGGAAACTTTCTCCTCTCTCACCAGAAACTTTCTCCTCTCACACCAGAAACTTGCTTCCCTCCCACCAGAAACTTTCTCTCCTCCCACCAGAAACTTCATTCCCTCTCACCAGAAACTTTCTCCTCTCCCACCAGAAACCTTCTCCCTCTCTCAACAGAAACTTTCTCCCCTCCCACCAGAAACTTCCCCCTCTTTCACCAGAAACTTTCTCCTGTCACACCAGAAACTTCCTCCCCTCTCACCAGAAACTTTCTCCCCTCCCACCAGAAACATTCTCCCCTCACACCAGAAACTTTCTCCCACTCTCACCAGAAACTTTCTCCCTTCCCACCAGAAACTTTCTCCCCTCCCACCAAAAACTTTTCCCCCTCACACCAGAAACTTTCTCCTCTCACACCTGAAACTTCCTCCCCTTCCACCAAAAGCTTACTCCCCCTCTCACCAGAAACTTTTCCCCCTCACACCAGAAACTGTCTCCCCTCCCACCAGAAACCTTTTCCCCCTCTGACCAGACACTTCTTCCCCCTCGCACCAGAAACTTTCTCTCTCTCCCACCAGAAACTTTCTCCCTTCCCACCAGCAACTTTCTCCCACTCCCACCAGAAACTTCCTACCCTCTCACCAGAAACTTTCTCCCCTCCCACCAGAAACTTTCTCTCCCTCTCACCAGAAACTTCTTCCCACTCTCACCAGAAACATCCTCCCGTCCCACCAGAAACTTTCTGCCTTCCCACCAGAAACTTTCTTCCTCTCTCACCAGAAACATTCTCCTTGCTCACTAGAAATTTTCTCCTCTCACACCAGAAACTTCCTCCACTCTCACCAGAAACTTTCTCCCCTCCCACCAGAAACATTCTCCCCTCACACCAGAAACTTTCTCCCTCTCTAACCAGAAACTTTATCCCTTCCCACCAGAAACTATCTCCCCTCCCACCAGAAACTTTCTCCCCTCCCACCAGAAACTTTCTCCCTCTCCCACCAGAAACTTTCTCCTCTCACACCTGAAACTTCCTCCCCTTCCACCAAAAACTTACTCCCCCTCTCACCAGAAACTTTTCCCCCTCACACCAGAAACTGTCTCCCCTCCCACCAGAAACCTTTTCCCCCTCTGACCAGACACTTCTGCCCCCTCGCACCAGAAACTTTCTCCCCTCCCACCAGCAACTTTCTCCCACTCCCACCAGAAACTTCCTACCCTCTCACCAGAAACTTTCTCCCCTCCCACCAGAAACTTTCTCTCCCTCTCACCAGAAACTTCTTCCCACTCTCACCAGAAACATCCTCCCGTCCCACCAGAAACTTTCTGACTTCCCACCAGAAACTTTCGTCCTCTCCCACCAGAAACTTTCTCCCTGTCCCACCAGAAACTTTCTCCCCCTCACACCAAAAAGTTTCCCTCCTCACACCAGAAACTTTGTCCTCTTCCACCAGAAACTATCTCGTCTCACACCAGAAACATTCTCCCCTCCCACCCGCAAATTTCTCCCCCTCCCACCAGAAACTTTTCCCCCTGACATCAGAATCTTTCTCCTCTCTCACCAGAAACTTTCTCCTCTCAGAACAGAAACTTACTCCGCTCCCAACAGAAACTTTCTCCCCCCTCACCAGAAACTTTTCCCCTGCCACCAGAAACTTTCTCCCCTCCCACCAGAAATTTCTCCCCTCCCACCAGAAACTTTCTCCACCTCTCACCAGAAACTTTCTCCCACACCCACCAGAAACTTCCCCCTCTTTCACCAGAAATTTTCTCCTGTCACACCAGAAACTTCCTCCTCTCCCACCAGAAACCTTCTCCCTCTCTCAACAGAAACTTTCTCCCCTCCCACCAGAAACTACCCCCTCTTTCACCAGAAACTTTCTCCTGTCACACCAGAAACTTCCTCCCCTCTCACCAGAAACTTTCTCCCCTCCCACCAGACACATTCTCCCCTCACACCAGAAACTTTCTCCCACTCTCACCAGAAACTTTCTCCTTCCCACCAGAAACATTCTCCCCTCCCACCAGAAACTTTCTCCCTCTCCCACCAAAAACTTTTCCCCCTCACACCAGAAACTTTCTCCTCTCACACCTGAAACTTCCTCCCCTTCACACAAAGCTTACTCCCCCTCTCACCAGAAACTTTTCCCCCTCACACAGAAACTGTCTCCCCTCCCACCAGAAACCTTTTCCCCTCTGACCAGGACACTTCTTCCCCTCGCACCAGAAACTTTCTCTCTCTCCCACCAGAAACTTTCTCCTTCCCACCAGCAACTTTCTCCCACTCCCACCAGAAACTTCCTACCCTCTCACCAGAAACTTTCTCCCCTCCCACCAGAAACTTTCTCTCCCTCTCACCAGAAACTTCTTCCCACTCTCACCAGAAACATCCTCCCGTCCCACCAGAAACTTTCTGCCTTCCCACCAGAAACTTTCTTCCTCTCTCACCAGAAACATTCTCCTTGCTCACTAGAAATTTTCTCCTCTCACACCAGAAACTTCCTCCACTCTCACCAGAAACTTTCTCCCCTCCCACCAGAAACATTCTCCCCTCACACCAGAAACTTTCTCCCTCTCTAACCAGAAACTTTATCCCTTCCCACCAGAAACTATCTCCCCTCCCACCAGAAACTTTCTCCCCTCCACCAGAAACTTTCTCCCTCTCCACCAGAAACTTTCTCTCTCACACCTGAAACTTCCTCCCCTTCCACCAAAAACTTACTCCCCCTCTCACCAGAAACTTTTCACCCTCACACCAGAAACTGTCTCCCCTCCCACCAGAAACCTTTTCCCCCTCTGACCAGACACTTCTGCCCCCTCGCACAGAAACTTTCTCCCCTCCCACCAGCAACTTTCTCCCACTCCCACCAGAAACTTCCTACCCTCTCACCAGAAACTTTCTCCCCTCCCACCAGAAACTTTCTCTCCCTCTCACCAGAAACTTCTTCCCACTCTCACCAGAAACATCCTCCCGTCCCACCAGAAACTTTCTGACTTCCCACCAGAAACTTTCGTCCTCTCCCACCAGAAACTTTCTCCCTGTCCCACCAGAAACTTTCTCCCCCTCACACCAAAAAGTTTCCCTCCTCACACCAGAAACTTTGTCCTCTTCCACCAGAAACTATCTCGTCTCACACCAGAAACATTCTCCCCTCCCACCCGCAAATTTCTCCCCTCCCACCAGAAACTTTTCCCCCTGACATCCCCTGACATCAGAATCTTTCTCCTCTCTCACCAGAAACTTTCTCCTCTCAGAACAGAAACTTACTCCGCTCCCAACAGAAACTTTCTCCCCCCTCACCAGAAACTTTTCCCCTGCCACCAGAAACTTTCTCCCCTCCCACCAGAAATTTCTCCCCTCCCACCAGAAACTTTCTCCACCTCTCACCAGAAACTTTCTCCCACACCCACCAGAAACTTCCCCCTCTTTCACCAGAAATTTTCTCCTGTCACACCAGAAACTTCCTCCTCTCCCACCAGAAACCTTCTCCCTCTCTCAACAGAAACTTTCTCCCCTCCCACCAGAAACTACCCCCTCTTTCACCAGAAACTTTCTCCTGTCACACCAGAAACTTCCTCCCCTCTCACCAGAAACTTTCTCCCCTCCCACCAGACACATTCTCCCCTCACACCAGAAACTTTCTCCCACTCTCACCAGAAACTTTCTCCCTTCCCACCAGAAACATTCTCCCCTCCCACCAGAAACTTTCTCCCTCTCCCACCAAAAACTTTTCCCCCTCACACCAGAAACTTTCTCCTCTCACACCTGAAACTTCCTCCCCTTCCACCAAAAGCTTACTCCCCCTCTCACCAGAAACTTTTCCCCCTCACACCAGAAACTGTCTCCCCTCCCACCAGAAACCTTTTCCCCCTCTGACCAGACACTTCTTCCCCCTCTCACCAGAAACTTTCTCTCTTTCCCACCGGAAACTTTTCCCCTTCACACCAGAAAATTTCTCCCCTTCCACCAGAAACTTTCTCCGCTCCCACCAGAAAGTTTCTCCGCCTCACAACGGAAACTTTCTCCTCTCTCACCAGAAACTTTTTCCTCTCACACCAGAAACTTGCTTCCTTCCCACCAGAAACTTTCTTTCCTCCCACCAGAAACTTCATTCCCTCTCACCAGAAACTTTCTCCTCTCCCAGCAGAAACCTTCTCCCTCTCTCAACAGAAACTTTCTCCCCTCCCACCGGAAACTTCCCCCTCTTTCACCAGAAACTTTCTCCTGTCACACCAGAAACTTCCTCCCCTCTCACCAGAAACTTTCTCACCTCCCACCAGAAACATTCTCCCCTCACACCAGAATCTTTCTCCCACTCTCACCAGAAACTTTCTCCCTTCCCACCAGAAACTGTCTCCCCTCCCACCAGAAACCTTTTCCCCCTCTGACCAGACACTTCTTCCCCCTCGCACCAGAAACTTTCTCTCTCTCCCACCAGAAACTTTCTCCCTTCCCACCAGCAACTTTCTCCCACTCCCACCAGAAACTTCCTACCCTCTCACCAGAAACTTTCTCCCCTCCCACCAGAAACTTTCTCTCCCTCTCACCAGAAACTTCTTCCCACTCTCACCAGAAACATCCTCCCGTCCCACCAGAAACTTTCTGCCTTCCCACCAGAAACTTTCTTCCTCTCTCACCAGAAACATTCTCCTTTCTCACCAGAAAATTTCGCCTCTCACACCAGAAACTTCCTCCCCTCTCACCAGAAACTTTCTCCCCTCCCACCAGAAACATTCTCCCCTCACACCAGAAACTTTCTCCCTCTCTCACCAGAAACTTTCTCCGCTCCCACCAGAAACTTTCTCTCCCTTCCACCAGATACTTTCTCCCCTCCTATCAGAAACTTTCTCCCCCTCGCAGCAGAAACTTTCTCCCCCTCCCACCAGAAACTTTCTCCTCCCCCACCAGAAACTTTCTCCCCGTCACCAGAAACTTTTCCCCCTCACACCAGAAACTTTTCCCCCTCACACCAGAAACATTCTCTCCTCACAAGAGAAACTTTCTCCCCCTCTCACCAGAAACTTTCTTCCCTCCCACCAGAAACTTTCTCCCCCTCCCACCAGATACTTTCTCCCCTCCTATCAGAAACTTTCTCCCCCTCCCAGCAGAAACTTTCTCCCTCTCACACCAGAAACTTTCTCCCACTCCCACCAGTAACTTTCTCCTCACCCACCAGAAACTTTCTCCTCTCACACCAAAAAGTTCCTCCCCTCCGACCAGAAACTTTCTCCCCGTCACCAGAAACTTTCCCCCCTCACACCACAAACTTTCTCCCCTCCAACCAGAAACTTTCTCCGCCTCCCACCAGAAACTTCATCCCCTCTCACCAGAAACTTTCTCCTTTCCCACCAGAAACCTTCCCCCTCTCTCACCAGAAACTTTCTCCCCTCGCACCAGAAACTTCCCCCTCTTTCACCAGAAACTTTCTCCTGTCACACCAGAAACTTCCTCCCCTCTCACCAGAAACTTTCTCCACTCCCACCAGAAATTTCCTCCCCTCTGACCAGAAACTTTCTCCCCTCCCAACAGAAACATTCTCCCCTCACACCAGAAACTTACTCCCTCTCTCACCAGAAACTTTCTCCCTTCCCACCAGAAAGATTCTCCCCTTCCACCAGAATCTTTTCCCCCTCACACCAGAAACTTTCTCCCCTCACAGCTGAAACTTCCTCCCCTTCCACCAAAAAGTTACTCCCTCTCTCACCAGAAACTTTTCCCCCTCACACCAGAAACTGTCTCCCCTACCACCAGAAACCTTTTCCCCCTCTGACCAGACACTTCTTCCCCCTCTCACCAGAAACTTTCTCTCTCTCCCACCAGAAACTTTTCCCCTTCACACCTGAAACTTTCCCCACTCACACCAGAAACTTTCTCCTCTCTCACCAGAAAATTGTCCCCTTCACAACAGAAACTTTTCCCCCTCACACTAGAAACTTTCTCCTCTCTCACCAGAAACTTCTCCTCTCACACCAGAAACTTCCTCCCATCCAACCAGAAACTTTCTGCCTTCCCACCAGAAACTTTCTTCGTCTCTCACCAGAAACAGTCTCCTTTCTCACCAGAAAATTTCTCCTCTCACACCAGAAATTCCTCCCCTCTCACCAGAAACTTTCTCCCCTCCCACCAGAAACATTCTCCCCTCACACCAGAAACTTTCTCCCTCTCTCACTAGAAACTTTCTCCCCTCTCACCAGAATGTTTCTCCCCCTCTCACCAGAAACTTTCTCCCCCACACACCAGAAACTTTCCACCCTCACACCAAAAACTTTCTCCTCTCACACCAGAAACATTCTCCCCTCCCACCAGAAACTTTCTCCCTTTCCCACCAGAAACTTTTTCCCCCCCCTCACATCAGAAACTTTCTCCTCTCTCACCAGAAAGTTTCTCTTCTCACACCAGAAACTTCCTCCCTTCCCACCAGAAACTTTCTCCCCCTGTCACCAGAAACTTTCTCCCCTCCCACCAGAAAATTTCTCCCCCTCCCACCAGAAAATTTCTCCCCCTCACACCAGAAACTTTCTCCTCTCTCACCAGAAACTTTTTCCTCTCACACCAGAAACTTCCTCCCCTTCCACCAGAAACTTTCTCCCTCTGTCACCAGAAACTTTCTCCTCCTCTGACCAGAAACTTCTTCCCCCTCTCACCAGAAACTTTCTCCCCCTCTGACCAGAAACTTCTTCCCCCTCCCACCAGAAACTTCCCCCTCTTTCACCAGAAATTTTCTCCTGTCACACCAGAAACTTCCTCCCCTCCCACCAGAAACTTTCTCCGCTCCCACCAGAAAGTTTCTCCGCCTCACAACGGAAACTTTCTCCTCTCTCACCAGAAACTTTCTAGTCTCACACCAGAAACTTGCTTCCCTCCCACCAGAAACTTTCTCTCCTCCAACCAGACACTTTCTCCCTCTCCCACCAGAAACTTCATTCCCTCTCACCAGAAACTTTCTCCTCTCCCACCAGAAACCTTCTCCCTCTCTCAACAGAAACTTTCTCCCCTCCCACCAGAAACTTCCCCTCTTTCACCAGAAACTTTTTCCTGTCACACCAGAAACTTCTTCCCCTCTCACCAGAAACTTTCTCCCCTCCCACCAGAAACATTCTCCCCTCACACCAGAAACTTTCTCCCACACTCACCAGAAACTTTCTCCCTTCCCAACAGAAACTTTCTGCCA